>NW_028280887.1:0-110000 GCF_059751285.1 Brachycentrus maculatus | reverse complement strand
TCCCCTAAATTTCTAAAGCTACTTTAGCACCCTATACTAATTATGCTATTACATAATTAATTTATGTCATCCCTGGATCCGTTGCTGTCGGGAATTTAAAAATGTGTTTTTTTATTGTGTAGAATTTTCCTTGAATACATTATATTAGTAGTTGTCCTACCAAGGCGGGCTTTTCGGTAGTAAATTACATGTTTTTTTTTTATTCAAACGAATTTAAATATTTTCTTCATCTCAACAATACTGAAGAAGAATATGAAGGTCTGGCTATTTTCACGGCTTAAAACCTGTCATAGACTTGTTATGTGATGACGTTACTCAGGTGTAGCCTCCACCATTATGCCCATGACTGACAACCACTCTGCTCAAATTTTGGAAATCATACATGCCTGTATTTGATCTCGTGCGGTTTCACGATATATGTTCATAACAGATATCTATGATTACATTTTGAAGGCTTTTATTCAGCGTATATGGTTTTATAAGTAGAATATAATTTTATCTAGCATTTTACCAGTCCGGTTATTTCAGTAATGATGTAACTCGGTCACTGGTCAATACGTGAAAAAACTAAAGAGTTGTTTTTTTTATTATATTTTTAAATGAAAAAAAGGGGAAGAGATTTTATATCTGAAGCAAGCCAACCTAGTCCTACGATGCCTTAAAAAATCTGTAACAGCCTTTTTAATCTTGATTTAATCTTAAATTAAAATTGAGGACGTCAGTTGAATGCTTTAAAGCTTACAAGTTATCTAAAAAGCTCTGGAATCAATTTATCTACAGGTGTCGTCGCTTTGAAAAACATTAATTTATTTTTCCCCTAGCAAAGCTTTTGGGACGCTGTTGAATCAACGTTTCATAGCAAGTAATCTTTGAGTTAAATTGCTTGTTGACAAAAGAAATGAAAAAAGGATTATTGTGCCTGAGAAATAGTTTATTCAATGTATTCTGTGGGAACGACAGCTTATACCGACTATCGTGGTAAATTAATATGTATTTTTTTAAATATATATTTAATGATATTTTATATCCGTTATAAAGGAAACATGGATTTTATTTTAACTGCTAAATTAATATCTTTCGTTTAATACCTTATGAGGAGTTAATTTTTTTTCCATGGGTTGATTTTTTGCTGGGTGACTGATTATGAAAGTGCTTTAATTTATCGACGTATTTACTTCCACAAATTATATGCCTTCTTAAATTTAATTGTTTTTACGTATAAGTACGTAAAATATTGTTTAAAAAAAATATTTTTCACAGAAAATTGTTAAGACAGCTGTTATTTGTAACTTTCGTTAAAGAAGGACAAGGTTTTTCGATGAGTAATAATCGCGAAACACGTATGAACCACGTTTTTTATTGACCTTTGAATGTATTATTTTTATAATTTTGTTGAGTGAATAAATAAACATTTTATTCATTTTTGGAATATTGATCAGGATTAAAAACATACTCGCGTATGTGTATGTGTGAATGTGTGAATAGAATATTTAGATTTACCATAGAAGAAAAAAAAAATTATGTGAAAAAAATCGGTTTTAATAATATGTAAATGTATTCAATATTATAATAATAATAATAAAACCCTTATCCGTACCCCAATAGTGCATAAGGCACTGCTTCATATAAACGCAGTGTTATCTTGATCGTTTACACATAGAGGAAAGGTGATCAGCCCTCCGCTTCAGTTACCAGTCCAGGATAATATTGAATAAATATAAAAAATCACTTATATTTATTTGACCCCCCCTGGGAATCAAACTCGGGACCTCCAGAACGGTAGCCGAGTGTGCTGACCATTAGACTACGGAGGCGGACTATATATATATATATATATATATATATATATATATATATATATATATATATATATATATATATATATATATATATATATATATATATATATATATATATATATATATATATATATATATATATATATATATATATATATATATATATATATATATATATATATATATATATATATATATATATATATATATATATATATATATATATATATATATATATATATATATATATATATATATATATATATATATATATATATATATATATATATATATATATATATATATATATATATATATATATATATATATATATATATATATATATATATATATATACTTTTATTATAAGTTAATGAAAAAAATTGGTAGCCTAGTCGGATACCAAAACGGATTTATAATGAGGTCGGAAGGGCGTGGAAGAAACACGTTTTAAAATGGAAAAACTTTTAGAACCCGAATTACCCACAGGCAGGCATCAAACTCGGAGCTTAAAGATAAACAAGGCAAAAGTTTTCCAATAAAAATTGGATTTCCAGATGGTTCGATTTGTTTTACACATTCCGGATCCGGTTTTATTAAGCCTTTGAGGAATGAAAGCATTTTATTTCAAATTATTTACATATTTGGGAAATAAATTATCATTCAGCTAGAACAATGTACTGCCTAAAATGTAAAAAATAACATACAAATTATTCAAACGATATTACGTTTTGCTTCAGTGAAATTATCTCTATACGAGTATGTGTCTTTTTTATGATCCCATTTTATCAAATAATAGCTTTGATAAAAATGTTGTAGAAAGATGAGGATTATTTAATATTATTTTTTGACATCTCATCAAAGATGAAGAAGAATATGGATGTCTGGGCGTTTACGGGGCTGACGACCGTCATAGGCTGGTTCAAGTGATCACTTTTCACACGTGTAACATTCACCAATTCTACCCATTGTTGATAAACACACTACTCAAATTCTTGAAAGTTCTATATATATATAAACCGATTTCATTAATTGATTCGGCAGTCACTTTGTGGTAAAATCTATCCATTTTTAATAAATGTTTTACTTCTATGGTGTTTGAAAATGTTTTCTGTTTTACATTTTACGGTGTTTGAAAATGACGCAGAATGCATCGAAACACGTGTTAGATTTTAAGAAATAGTGGTATTTACTATGTAAAACATTAATTAAAAATATATGAACCAATTTTGAAACGTTATTCTTGAATCACTATAACTTCACTAGAGATATCTATTGGTGAGATGAAAAGAAGCTTTTATTGAGCAGAAACTCTTTTATTTGTATGTGAGGTCCGAATCCTGGATTATAATCACACACATGAGAAACGCCAGAAAAAATCATTTTCATTTTTATCATTTTATCTTATAATTTGACCAGATAATTTATTTACAACATTTTTAGTGTGTCCAAATGCTTGTCACAAATTTGAATTATCTCCAAATACAGGAAATATTTAAAATTATATGTTTTTGACATCTCAACATAGACGAAGAAGAATATGGAAGTCTTTGGAACTCACATTCAAATGAAAGAGTTTCCGCTCAATAAAAGGCTTCGTTTATCTCACTTATAGCTATTTCTGGTAAAATTCTAGTGATACAAGCACTATGCTTCGAAATTGAACCATAAAAATAGAAGTTTCAAGAATTTGAGTAGTGTAGTTGCCAATCATGGGTAGAATTGGTGAATGTTACACGTGTGTAAATTGATTACTTAAACCATCCTATGACAGTTGTGAGCCCCGTAAATGCCCAGACTTCCATATTCTTATTCATCTTTGTTGAGATGTCAAAAAGATAATATGAGAATATGTATACATTTATATTTGGTAAAGCTGTTGGAAATAAAAGTCCAAAAGCAAAATTGTTGACGCTAAGTATTTTATGCGTCATCCTTTCACTCTAATTCTTGCCTAGGTTCAGTTAGTTCTCAAGCGCTAATTACCGACATAGAGAAAAATAAAAACAAAAGTTGTACACGTTAAAATTCAATTAAGGTCGGGGATGTTTATTTACGTTTTAAAAGCGGAAAGACGTGGCGCTTTGCGTTCGTCCCTAGCATTCGTTAGTCTTTCGGAAAAAAGTTTATTGGAAGTTTCACGCTTTTTAACAAGTAAACTTTGAACAGAATTGTTAGTGCCCAAAAGTCAGGCATTAAATTAAGGAAACATTGTTAGTTAACTTCGTTTCGGTGGCGAGATCGAATAAATTATTTAATACCAAATTAAAACGGAGGAAAGCTTTTTGATTTCTTTGTTTTATACCAATTATGGTACTTCCACATTTCGAAATCTCAATCTATGTAGAGAATCTCCATCTTTATAGAAAATAATAATTTTGTTTATTTACAGGGCTTACTACCAGCGTTAGGATGGAAGGGGCTTGGAGGGGCTGGCGCGAGCCCTTTGTTAAATTTGACCAGGGCCGGCGAGCCCCTTGTTAAATTAAAAGAAATCAATATTTGTTCATATGATCAGTACATAAATGCAATTTCAGCGGTTGGTTAAAATGTATTATAACACAAAACTTTGTCGGCGTTTGAAATTTATCGAGAAATATATTTACAACTAATATTAAATGTTTGGTCTGCTGAATTAAAGAATTTTCTACCATTAAAAAAGACATATTTATATTTTATCGTATTTTTTAAAGTTTTTTTAATTATTAAGTATTTTTAATTTAACTAGACTACATACAGTCTACACAGGGAGTGTATAAATATTAAATATGCTTTAATTTAACTACTCATCTACAACATTTTAGGTGTGTCCAAATCCTTGTTCACGAAGTGGGTTTCTCCAATTCGGAATTAAAAGGACCCCTGCTAAATAAAACTTACTCGAATCAACCATAGATATTACGGTGAACTCGCACATAAAGCAACGTGTTCCGCGATGAGTTCTAAAAAATGAGTTTTGATGAATAGGGTGTTGATTGTTACACTTGTATAAAGTGATAACTCAAACCATCCTACGATAGGTCGAAAGTCATATGAATACCCAGACTTCCATATTCTTCTTCATCTATGTTAAGATGTCAAAATACAACGACTCGTTTTACAAAACTAACAAAGAGTAAGAGAAAAGTTTTGTTTCGTCTATTGGATCAATTGAATTTCTCGCGCTGCATTTCACTGGCAGAAAAACGTCGTAAAAGTTTGCTACGTGTCGATAGTTGCGATCGGAAAAGCCTTTCGAATAGTGATATTCCCCCATATCCGCATCCGCCCTCGCCGCGAAGCCTTTAACCATATCCGCCCGGGATTCTCCATTGAACCGCATTGCGCAGCGTTAGAAGAACCTTTAAATGCATAATAAATTTAGTGTCAGTGTCAACAAAGCCGCGGGTTATCCAAAGTATTCGTTAATTTGCGGATAAAGATTAATACTTTTTTTAAAACAATATTTTCAGATGCTTGGGGTTTAGTGGTGTTTGCTTCGATAGTAACTGATTGGTAAAAATACAGGTAAGAACACTTTTTTATCGAAGCGGAGGGTCATCACCTTTCCGTCATGTGTTAACCATCAGGGTAACACTGCATTTACATGATGCAGTGCCCTGTGCACCAGCGGGTGTAGATATGGGTTTGAAGAAGTAGGAAAACACTGTTGAATAGTTACTTGAATAGTTTTGAATAGTTTAGATACTTAAAAAAAAATAACACGAATTTTTTTGCTAGATCATTTCCACTATCTCTTTTTCCCTACTTGAATCACAGTAAAGCACCCTTGAGGTAGTATTCTACGTAATTGGAAATGTAATTCTAATGAAAATGTAATTTGTCAAAATTATTTTTGTCATTATTTTATTCGGGCTGTCGGGCCTCCAGGGGATCGAATCGGTGATAGTTATATGATTTTTTAAACGAGTCTCCTTACTAAATTACTTCAATGAATCCAGTACTTAAATATCAGCAAAGTTATCTTGTTTTACGTAACAAAATTGTACGGAAATGGTGCTGCATAAATTATTCAAAATTATCATCATCATCACTAATTATGTATCAGGCGAAGTAGGAATTCGTTACCAAACCTCACATTTATACACTGAGAGAGACATACACGAATGTATATTATGGAAAGTTTGCGGGTTGAAAACCGTTAGTAATTGAGTGTGCAGAAACTCAATTAGTCGTACGGTAAATTGATGTGTTAAAACCAACTTAAGTGTCCCTTTATTGCGACATAAATGACGGAAAGTTAGTGAGATACTTGGACGCTCTGCGGTTTGTTGATGTAGCGTGTCTGACTCAAGTTTATAATAAGCTAAATTAACCGGTTATAATTAACCGGTTAATTTACAAAAAGTTGGGAAATATTCTCGGTTTTCCATCGTAAAAAAATTCGAAAATAATACTTATTTACATTTTTTTAAAATGAAACACTGGTATAATACCACTTATTGAGTTATATTTCATTTTCCACTAGTTTTGAAAACTACAGAGGTTTTCATCGATAAGTGATTTCAAAAACTAATGAGCAAAAAATAATTGAGGTATTAGTAGAGTTGGGCGGGGTTTTAACAAGAGCAAGGGGGCTAAGGAGTGGGACTTTGTTTTATGGAAACATAGACAATAATAGTGATGAATTTTGAAAAAAAAATATCAGAATGAATTTTTTTATGGGTTTCATAATTTTCATAATTGTTCATGACCCACCCTGTGTAACTGGGTGTAACAATTTGAGTGTGTGAGTGGTGTCTCTCCATCTAAATGAAAGTATCTGTAGTTTTCGAAACTAGTCGTGTAAAATGAAATAAAAATAAGTAATTAGTTATATGCAAGTGTTCCATTTAAAAAAAATCAACAAGTCATATTACAAAGTTACTACCAAATTAATAGATAATATACTTATTTACAATGAACAAGACTTTTTCTTTAACAATAGACCCATTTATTACCGTTTTTATTTATACCCTTTACAAGTCAGAAGTTCTCAACATTTGGTGCTATCTGTTTTTTTTTTACAATATTCTTTTGAATATTTTTAAAATGTATCTTGTATTGAATGTAATATCTAATATAATCGATCGATTTACGTGCGGTAGAACGATGTATGATAAAATGAAGATCGATGAAATGAAGAAATGTGTGTTAGAATACTTCGGACATGTGAATCGAATGGGTGAAAAAATAATTGAACCCTTATCCGCACCCCAATGGTGCATAGGGCACTGCATTATATAAACGCAGTGTTATCTTGATCGTTAACACACGAAGGAAAGGTGATCAGCCCTCCGCTTCAGGTGCCAGTCCAGGGTAATATTGAATTAATATTAGAGTGTTAAAATCACTTATATTTATTAGACCCACTTCTGGGAATCGAACCCGGGACTTCCAGAACGTTAGCCGAGCGCGCTGACCATGACCGGATTGTAGATGGAAATAGAATCAAAAGAAGACGTAGGAAATTTTTGTATTCCAAAATCTTGAAACTGGTTAGATCAGATGTCGGAATAATTGGCGGTTATGTTTAAGAAGATGGATGCATGTGGAAGATTGTTAGCGAGGACAAATTGGTGTGGCGTTCTATTCTCCCTGCCTATCCCTTCGGGATGTGCTTTGATGGTAGTAAGTTAGTAAGTAAGTAGAAATATTTTCTTAGCAATGTATTAAGATTCTCTATGTTTCTTGTTTTATGTGTTAGTCGGCTCACCACTCAAAGCCATTAGCTATTCAAATATAAATTTTGTACGGAGATGAAAAAGTTTTTAGTAAAGATTTCAACTTTTACATTATTCCTACATATATAAAATGGAATGGGTCGTCCCTCAAGACACACTTTTTTATTATTTATTTCATAAAATGTAAGTAATTCAGGACCTCCAGACTTATTTTTAAAAAAAGTTTTCAAAACTCTAATACCTTTAAAAATTCAGAATAATATCAACCAAGTGCTGTTATCATTTTAAAAACTTTTTTGTATGATAAATTCACTGTTTTCACAAAGACAGTGAGTAAAAAAATAAAGGTATGTATTCAAGCATTCATAATGAAAATAATAAATATAATGAAATGAATTTCAGAGCATTTACCAAGATTTCGGCATGTCAGTGACTGGTTTAATTGATCATTTCATACACTGTTTACCATACCTATTTTTACCATGATTGGTTGTCAATTTAAAAATTTTAAAAAGTACATTTGCTGCCAGTGACAATACATTTCAGAATATATTTCAAAAGGTGACATCTATAGCGAAAATTCGTAAGTTAGCATGTGAAAATAGTTTCCGAATTCTTTGGCATGTTACGAAACGCATAAAAATATAGCTTTTCATATTTAAAAAAAAAAAAAAATATATTTTGTTTTCAAGAAACACATAAATATTTATTATTTTCATTTTTATTTTTTTTCGTGAGATTGAGCGGCTCATTATAAAAAGTAACGAATTGTAGTTGAGTGGGTTTGAACCCAGAATTTCTGACTCAGACCCCATGACAGTAACCACGGGACCACAACATTTGACACTTATTTAGACCAATCACTCTATTCACAACATTTTTTATAATTATTGCAGGATACTTTATATTTTGACCAAGCGAACATCGAATAAGAAGAGAAATAAAAAAAGTGGCTTCTTTAAGTTACTTCTTCAAATACTTGACAGGTCAGGAGTCTGAAAAATTGGGGGGGTTTGTATGAGGAGATCCATGAATGTAGAAGAGGCGAAGATAGTTTTTAAAGACAGATTAATATGGCATTCTTTTCTTTTTATTGTACCTACCTCTATAGTGATTTTATTTTCAGTTTATAATTCAGTTTGAAATATTTTTTTGAGAAGGTAAACCAATGTTGACTTTGGATAGAAGTGTATGCCAACTCTATTGATGACGTTGTGAAGGCAGTATTGGTACAAATACAAGTCAATCCCATTTCAGCTTATCTCTATCTCGACATAATCGAATCGATAATGTCTAGAGCAGATCGCTCGAACGGTAAATTATCTGTATATACTTATGTAGGTAAATAATTTGTAGTATATATATTATTGTTGAATTTTGTATGGTTTACTAGCTGTACCCGGTAAAACGTTACTGTGGCTCAGACTGGTTAAATAGAAAAGAATAAACAACACATTGAAGCACACGTGTGTGTTTGAATAAAAAAATACGACATAATTTCAAAACAAAAATTTGGTGAATCAAAAGGAGATTGATTATTTTGAAGAAACAAATATTTACATTTTTATAATGTTTTTGTGTGTCCGAATTCTCGCCAACAAATCTATGTTTTATCAAACAAA
This sequence comes from Brachycentrus maculatus, assembly GCF_059751285.1. Lineage (NCBI taxonomy): Eukaryota > Metazoa > Arthropoda > Insecta > Trichoptera > Brachycentridae > Brachycentrus > Brachycentrus maculatus. The sequence goes on along the minus strand of NW_028280887.1, from coordinate 100,916 downwards.
TCTATATCATCCTTCCAGAAAATATTACAAATGTCGTCGTACGTCAATCATATTTGATATTTTTCTCACTCAACAACTTCATATATCAAAAAACAGGAGATCGTTTTTAAAGTTTAAAAAATATAATACCACGTATTCAAAATAAAAATAAAGTAACTTATTGAACTTTTTACTGTTCAACAGATATTTTTCGGAAAAACCTGACTGTTGTTTTACATTAAAAAATATTTTGTTTATTTAAAAAAAATACTTAAACAATACCTTTTCTTCAAAATGCAAAAACAACGCTTTCTGCCCTGTAGCTGGTAAATAAAATTTTTAAAATATGCCGCTTTTGCTGGGATATAGTACGTTTTCTGGGCATTCCTAGAACATGCACATCTGACAATTGACGATATTTTATATATGACGTTGTTGAAAGGAGTTAGCGATTTGTGAACTAGACAGCTGTAGTATACAAACAGTTTACGAGTGGCGCAAAATTAATCATCAAATTTTGTTTTACTTATTTTTATTAAATAAAATAATAAGATATTTGACTAATAAAAATCTATTTTTGAAAATTAACCTTTTTATTTGTTAAGTAAAAAAAGATGATATCCGCCAAGTGACTACCGCCAGCATTGATACGCATTAGTGCCCGTTTTATCAATCTGTTTGTATACTGCAGCTGTCTAATTTACAAATGTCAAAAATTAAATATATCTTACAGTTAAAGTGTGTAACTTTAACTTTTGAAATAGGTTTAGAAAATTTAAGTAAGCGAAGAGAAACTCAAATCTTAAACTCAGTGGTCATTTATAAACTATTTTTATTAAAATAAAAATGTTAAAATTGTTTGATTCATGTGTCCTAATTAATAATTTTGAATGTAAAAATTTTCAAAATGTTTATTTTTATCCCAATAATTTTTTTGTTTCATTGTATGTATGTTTTCTACTCACTTCTGGTCATAGTAATGTTTTTTTTTCTTCACGATTTCCATGATTTTACTTTTTGATTACCTCCACATTCAAATTATTTATAATATGTGCTTACAAAAAATCAAAAAGTATGAAATTCGTAGTTATAAAAAATTATTATGTCTGTTTGCGGCCCTTGGGAAAATTTTAAGTCATCGATGCGGCCCGGGATGCTATTTGTGTTGGCCAGGCCTGATTTACAACATCATTCATAAGAAAACTTTTCGTTTTTTACCACTTGAGCTTTATTATATAATACATGTTTCAGAAGTTAAAATTCCCTCATTCAGGTCTATATTATACAGACCTGAATGATGGAAGTTTAACTTCTGAAACATGTAGTATGTAATAAAACTCAAGTGGTAAAAAACGAAGTGTTTTCTTTAATCATTGTAACATGTCTTACCACAAAGTTAATTCCGAAACAATAAATAAAATATCATTCATAAGTATCAAAATTAATTCGGTAAGTTTTGCTTAAAAACACTGAATAGCGAACCTTCATATAATATACTCAAACAATGTTGTTTAAACACAACATGGCATCAAATTTTTGTTTACTATACACCGGGCTTAGATAACAAATATTTCATGTTAGCGTCTGAGTAGTTTGTTTGTCTACGAGATATGCAAAACTAATTGTATTAATACTAAGCAGATACGTTTTGAGCAAATAAATATTTCACTTAACCTAACAAGGTACAAAACTTAAATTTACATTCATAGTTGATACAGAGTATACCATAAAATATTTCTGGTGAAAGTAATTTTCAGCAAAATGTATTTTTTTTTAACTATGAAGCTTTTGATGTACATATTTTAAATGTTTACTTGAGAATAAAATTTTGTTCAGTAAACTATAAACAAAGCTTAGTTATCGATAAAATATACACACTTTTCTAGCCAAATCGATTTAAGAATTCGCAAAAAAATAATTATTTTCCTAAAAATAAAAATAAAACTGAGCCAATGTATATACTCATTCATATTATACCAAGCTCATATGACATGAGAATTCGCAAAAATAAAATGTAATTAGTTTTTGCATATAAAAATAGGTACATAAAAAAATGTTTATTTTATTTTAATCGTATTTTATTTATAAAATACAAATAATAATAACAATATTAAATATGAACTCACAACTGATTTAAAAAACACATTAATTTATATATCGTATATTCACATTCGTCTATATCGTATACTGTGAATTCGAACAAGAAATAAAAAAAATGATATCTCATCAAAGATGAAGAAGAATATGGAAGTCTAGGGATTTACGGGCCTGACGACCGTCATAGGCTGGTTTAAGTGATCACTTCACACACGTGTAACACACGTAAAAAATAATATGAAAATAACTTCTGTAATCGGAGATAATCCAGATTTTGTGAACAAGTATTTGGACACACTCAAAATGTTATAAGAAAAAAATTGTTATTTTTGAAAAATAAAAAACAAAATATTCGAAAATTTTCTTTCTCATATTATAAATAAATACTCGTTTATGTTTATATACATATTTGTGTGTAAATAAAAAAAATTCAAGATTTGTAAGAAATTTGTAAAATGATATCGATATCACTGATATAATTATGTTGATAAGAATCATTGTGTAAGCCGGAATTTGTTTCAAAGGCAGTAAGACATAATGCAACCTTGTTTCCTACCCAGAAATAACGATGCTTTTAACCAATTTCTACTTTGAAGCGGATTTACTCAAGGAATTTGTAGAGAGCACCTCAACACAAACTCTTGCGTAAATGACTTGAGAATTAGAAAGTTACCCTTATATAAATCATTAAGTTTCTCGAAGAATTTCACCAGTTACGAATTTCACTCCCTGGGAGTATTACAGACAAGTTCAGACAAGTAAAGGTGAATATACATATTTGATTCCATCGAAATACCTTCTCTCGTTCAGTAAATAATATATCGTGTTTGCTTATTAAGCTAATGGCTGCACGAAGTTGTTCAAATAACTTAATTTATTCCAAATATTTGCCTTTGAAGTGTTATTAATCTATCATACCTTGCTTACTGAGGTTTTAACTCGTAACTAGCTCTTCCAGCTCAATATTTAGAATTTTTGTTCAAATACATATTTTGTTACAGATATGGCGTCTACTGGAAAGTTGGCGTTTATGCTCGTTGTTATGGTTTTGGTGTTAAAAGTATATCAAGCGAACGCCGTAAGCGTTAAAGATTTATTACCGTCTACCATGGCGAATGTCGATCCAGAAATAAAAGGAAGTGATAGTGGTGAAGTGACTGAAGAAAATGTGAAATCAAAGCCAGAAAAATACGACGAGATTGATTATTACATAGCGTCTTCAACAAAGAAGCCTAGTGTTTTCCAAAGTATAGCCGACAGCCTTGGATTTGGTAAACCGAAACCTCTGAAGAAGCCTTTGGCTGATGCGCAACACGTCACCAAACCAAAACCTAAACCCGTCGCGACGTCAACAAAAACAGTTGTTCTAGAAGTCACAAAGAGGGTGATCAGACATCCGGTATGCATTGCTCACAAAAAGGGAATTCAAGCTTGCGCTTCGCAAAATGGTGGCTCTCACTACCCAAATAAAATCACATACAAGGACGATTCGAACCAAGAAGAAACAAAGAAATCCCAAGAAACTGATGAAGAAGTATGGGCTGACGATTTCAAAAACGGAGGACTTTACATCGAGCCCAGTGCAACTATGAAGATGTCTTCCGAAGCTGCCACTGCACTTCCTGAAATCGTAGACAATGATGGCTCAGAGCGTTCCGGTCGGTACCTCAAATTCGAAGAAACCCCTCAAATAACTGATGTCAAATCGACTATCGATGATGGAGAAATTGGAGATGCCGATGATTCTGAAGAATCAGGTAAATTTTTCTTCAAGAAACCTGAGACCAAGGTGGTGACGAAAACCCTTTGGGTCACAAGAGTGCAGAAAGTGACAGATTATAGAGTAACAGCCACATTGGTACCAGAGAACTGCATTCCATCAGAATTGAATTTCCCCCACTGTTCTATCCCCATCTACAATCCACTTATCTGGAAAGACGACGGAGTGAAAGATCAAAAACACGAGGGAGAGCAGTAATTAAAAATTTGAATTTTGAGCTCAGTTATATTATTTATTTCTATTTATATTTCAGCATGCATTTAAAATTAATTTGTATTGTTTAAAATGTGTACATTAAAAAATTTCAATGACATTTTTTTTTATTTTAAAACCACTTAAAAAATATTTGAAACATTAAAAAAAATGATGTGGTTGGGTAGACGCTCGACTGCGAAACTGGTGTCACGGGTTCGATACAGTGCATAAAATTAAGAAAGGTTGAGATTGTTTGGGTATGTGAATGGAATGATTAAAAAAATGAGAGTTGAATAAACTTATGAGGCGAATGAAGTTAGTAACAGGGTAGGAGATAACCGAGGAATACTTGGAATTTTAGAGTATTTCAAATATTCAAAGTGGCCAGAACTATTGGCTGGTATGCATAAGAAGATGATGCTTTTTCGTGCATCTTTTCATGAAAGAAAAGAAAGTTGAAGAGGCGAAGACTGATTTCTAAGACATATTGATAAGACGTTATAGTTTGTATAATATTCGTTTTTAAAAATGGTTATAGTAAATTTTATTATCCTCTCAAAGAAAATTGAAAAATCGCTTTTTAAATTAATACATTATTCTAAATAAAGACAATTATTGGTAAAGAATTTCATAAATACCGGGTGCTTTGTACAATCTTGACCGCACTTGATTTCTAATAGAAAAAGGTAGTAGGTGACGCAATATCCGTGAGGGAATTTCAATATCGTAAGAATTTTCTGAACCTTCTCGCTGTGAGAACGAAGTTATTAAAAATATGCCATGACAAAAGTAATATATGACTTAGTTTACTCTGAAACGGGTGTTTAGGGATTTAATATAAGTTGTTATATCGTAGTCATACAGGAGAAAGTGCATTATTTTACAAAAACGTGATCATTGACTATTTGATATTTTACTAGCTTAATATTGGCCGAAAAAAATCTTAAAGGATTTCAAACTTCGAAGTTTAATATATTGACTTGTTAAAAATGACTAACTGCATTGGTGTTAAGTTTCTTGCCGAGCAAAAGTGACTTAAATGGCCCGCTTGAACATTTTACGTTTTGGTAGTTGGTCACTTTCTCCTGTACGATTGCGATATTGTCTGTATATAGAAATGAAGCTAAATCACAAAAGAAAATTAAACCAACTGTTTTGATACTATATGTATGTATGTATGTATGTATATATATATATATATATATATATATATATATATATATATATATATATATATATATATATATATATATATATATATATATATATATATATATATATATATATATATATATATATATATATATATATATATATATATATATATATATATATATATATATATATATATATATATATATATATATATATATATATATATATATATATATATATATATATATATATATATATATATATATATATATATATATATATATATATATATATATATATATATATATATATATATATATATATATATATATATATATATATATATATATATATATATATAGATATATATATATATATAAATATATATATATATATATATATATATATATATATATATATATATATATATATATATATATATATATATATATATATATATATATATATATATATATATATATATATATATATATATATATATATATATATATATATATATATATATATATATATATATATATATATATATATATATATATATATATATATATATATATATATATATATATATATATATATATATATATATATATATATATATATATATATATATATATATATATATATATATATATATATATATATATATATATATATATATATATATATATATATATATATATATATATATATATATATATATATATATATATATATATATATATATATATATATATATATATATATATATATATATATATATATATATATATATATATATATATATATATATATATATATATATATATATATATATATATATATATATATATATATATATATATATATATATATATATATATATATACATATATAAAGAGAACTGAAGCATTCAATGTTATTGAATGCTTCAGCTCTCTTTATATATGTATAAAAAGATAGACTGTTCCAAGTGTTGTGTACGCAGCAATACGGCAGCGAGCTATGGTGTAAGGTTACACAACGAAGCTTAAAGAGCATGAAAATATGCTACAATAACGGCTACAGAGCTTTAATGAAGTTACCCCGACACTGCAGCGCGAGTGGTATGTTTGCCACAGCACGCCTACCACATTGGGATGGCCTGTTAAGGCACCGAGTGGCAGGCTTCCGGGAGAGGCTGATGAAGAGCTCCAACCTCATCATAAAGCGGCTTGTGGAGCACAGATGGGGGCTGGACATGTGGCGGCACTGGAGCGCAGTGCTGCGTTTGCCAGCGAGCTAATTTTTCGTCTACATCTCTCCAAATTTATTATAATTTTTATTATTATTTTTATTTTTCATTATTTTTTTTTCTTTCTATTTATTATTTCCTTCTTATTTTTAATTTCATTGTTTAAATAAAATGTTGTAAAACATAAAGGGTCCGCCAAACAACTTTTTTTTTTTGAAAACAGGGCGCAAAACATCGAGTGTAGCTTCGGCTGTGTGGCACGTAGCGCCGTCCTGTTGAAACCAAATGTTGCCAATATCCTCCTCTTCAATTTTTGTGAACAAAAATCCGTTCAACATGGCCCGATAACGATCGCCATTGACTGTAACGGCCACTCCTTGCTCATTTTCAAAGAAAAATGGCCCAATTATGCCTCTGGACCAAAATCCGCACCAAACAGTGACTCGTTTTGGGTGTACCGGCTTTTCAATGTATGCGTGCGGGTTTTCTGTGCCCCAAATACGACAATTTTGCTTGTTTACATACCCGCCAAGATCAAAATGAGCTTCATCCGAAAAGATGATTTTTTTGGCAAAATCGGCATCTTCTGTAAGTCGATCGCAGGCCCACTCAGCGAAGCGAAAACGCATTGGATGGTCAGTTGGCTTCAACTCCTGAACCAATTGGACTTTGTATGGCGTCATACCAAGGTCTTTATGCAAAATTCGTCTCAATGATGTCTCCGAAATGTTCAATTGTTGAGAACGACGGTGAATTGATGTTGATGGCGCTTCACGCACACTTTCTGCCACAACATCGATATTCTCGGGTGTACGCACTGTTTTTGGCTTTTCACGCTTTGGTTTATCGATGAGGATGCCAGTTTCTTTCACTTTGTTCACAAGATAACGAACATACGGAGCTGACGGTGCTTCTCTTCTTCCAAAAACCGTACGCAATTTTCGCACACATTCTGCAACATTACCATGATTTTCAAAGTAATGTCGCAATATTTCCCAGCGTTGTTCAAGCGTATACACAACCATATTCGCTTAGCGGAAGGATAAAACTAATTATCTGTCAAATCAGACATGAGTTAAATGTTACCATTCACGAAATAAGCACTAGTTGAAAAAAAAAATTTTAGATGGCGGACTTTATATGGCTGACTAAGTATTGCACCCACTACTTAGTCAAGCTGGAATAAAGAGTTAAAAAAAAAATAAATAAAAAAAAAATTATCTGGTTGTGACTTATGGCAGTGTTTACTTTCTCATCCAAATATCTTCGATGGTAGGGTTTCGTCTAAGTTGATGATGAAATCACCCCTCATAATAATTGGTATTTAGTCCATTTTTTCCCAATAATGCTTTATTTCAACAGTTGAAAATATTAACTTATAAATATTGAAATGAGTTTGGGTAATTTACAGTATCACATGCAAACGTCTACTGGTTCCTTATACCAAATATTAATAAATTACACTGGTGCATTTGCGGTGTTCAAACGGTTCTCTCACTGTTTCTTTTCATTTGCTGGTCTAATTGGAGAAAAAACAGTTCTATTTTCCCTACTACGTATAAAAATAGTTTCAGTTCAAAAGTAGACACTCAAAACAACGTAAAGTTGTTCTTTGTTTATCTGTTCTGTCTAATTTGAAGGCCTTCGTCTAATACCACGTGAAAGTAATGAATTTCAGCCAAGAAGAGGGTCGTGAGTGAGGCGTACATTACATTCTATTAGAGTCTATGCTGTTGGACAGTAAACGGAACAAGGGATGGTCTCTCCGTAACAGTTCGGGTAGAATTCCGAGGCAGATCGGTAATTACACGAGCGATTAGGGGTACAATGTTGACTCATAACATTGGCGATATACGAGGACTTGTTCGATATCATAAGGGTAGTTATGATATCGTTGCTAAAATGTTTATACGGGGTCATGAGGACATAAATGAATAAGATGACCTTAAACAAGATTTTTATATTAAATTTCTAGTAAAACATACATTGGCAGGCTTATCGCTATAAATACTCGTATACTACTACTACTACCATCACGCCGTTTCCATGCAGGAGTAGCCAGAAAGGATGGAACGCTCCACTCTTATGTCCTGACATACACTCCTCGCCTCGTTCACATCCATAGGTACATCTTGTCATACATGCCCTCCGATTACGCAGACTTCTGACACCACCAGATTTTAGGTTTTGATTGATCTGATCGTGCCAAGTCTTTTTCGGTCGTCCTCGTTTTCCCACTCACATTCGCCACATATATTTTCTTAGTCATTCTCTCGTTATCCATTCGCTCCACGTATTCATACCACCTTAAAGAACTCTTCATAATCTTTTCAATTATTCCTTGTTCAACCTTACATTCCTTTCTTTTATTTTTTTTTTATATATAACCATACATAAATACACACACACATCAACAAAAAAAAAGAGAATTTATATGAATTATCCAATGATTACAATACTGAAATATTTAGTAACAAGCCAACCATGACGCCACTTCCCCGAAGGGGTAGGCAGAGAGAAAATAATGCCACATCAATATGTCTTTGTGAGCAATCTTCTCTTCTTCTACATTCATGCATCTCCTCGTACGTACCGTAGATTATTCCGACTCCTGACCTCACCACTTTCAAATATTTAAAATATTTTATCGTGCCAAGTTTTCATTGGTCATCATTTGTTTCTATTGTCAACTACATTGGACTCATATTTATTAGTACTGTTCTTCACTCATTCGATTCCATGTCCGAAACATTTAAAATGTCTTTTTTTTATTTGAATTTACCAAGCCATCTCAATTTTGCATCTTTCTTTATATCACCATTCGAACATCGTTTTTCCGCACGTTCGTCTGAGAGATCGCATGTTGACTGCATTTAGTATCCTTCCATCCTTTTATTTCTGTCGTTGACACAATTACGATAATAACTGAAAATAAATGAAAAATTGAAAAATAATGTGAACAAAATGTAATATTGCTCCCTAGCGAGTTGGTGTGGAATATTAAATTACCGGGTGGAACAAATTTGACTTGCGTATTTTTTCTTTTGACCTAATTTTGAGCGTGTTGGGCTCCGAAAAAAATTTTGCATCAATTTGGATTGGTGTTATTGAATTACATTTGATTGCTTTCAATTTGTTAGGAAAATATCATACCTACCTACATATTATTTATTTTCATTTATTTATTGAAACATATTACAAACATAACGCTCACTCCTTTCAAGAACGTCACAAATCCAAAAACTTGATTTTTTAGGAGAACGTTTTTAAAGTTTAAAAATATAATACAATGTATTAAAAATAAATATCAAGCTACTTATTGAACTTTTTACTGTGCAACATATCTGAAGGTTCTTTCTCCATTTGAAAAATAATTACTCTATTCAAAAAACAATTAAACAAAACATTTTCTTCAAAATTCAAAATACCACTTTCTGCCCTGTATCGGGTATATATTAAGTTAAAAATATGCCACTTTTGCTGGGATATATTGTAGTACAAATTCTGGGCGTTCCGAAAACATGCACAACTGAAAATTGATGATTTCTGATTTATGACGTTCTTGAAAGGAGTGAGCGATAAGTTACAAATATAATATTTTGGATGAGTTATTTCTATTACGCATTTTAGGACAATGGATTTAGGTTAACAATACACTAAAATAAATAAGAAAGTAACATATTTTATACTTGAAGCACTAACTTTGTGATTTTCCATTTTCCATGCAAATGTAACTTTGTTTTAAAATTACTATAAATATTTTATTATAACTTAATTATAATGTCTACCGGTTTCTAAGCTAACCGGTAGACATTATAATTAAGTTATAATAAAATATTTCTAGTAATTTTAAAACAAAGTTACATTTTAATTATAAGACAGTAACAAATGAGAAAACACAGGGAAAAATGTAAAATATAAAACAATAAATATGCATATAAAAAAAACATAAGGAAGAAGCATATTTAGAGGGGAAAAATGAGAATATATAACTAATCACTAGCACAAATACCTTTCCATAAAGTATTTTTTCAGTTAATTCATTTTAGATCCCTGACTGGGTTCTATTTTATATGTCTGCCTGACATAATTATTGGTTTACTGGTTAATTTAGGTACGAGCAATATATTGTAAGGACATTATTCCAAACTTTGTTGTGTTTGTCGGCTCCACATGTATTTTATTATGTCCTCGTGTATAATGATTATGAATTTCTCTTTTGCAAAACACTGCATCGTGACTACCGGATTCGGAATAATCATTCAATCATCGTAGGCTGGTTAAGTGATCGCTTAGCCAGCTTTTGATAGGTCGTAAGCCCTGTAAATACCCAGACCTAAATATTTATATATTTTGAGATGCTTAAATGTAAAATTTGATATTTTCACTCTAATATTAATTCAATATTACCCTGGACTGGTACCTGAAGCGGAGGGCTGATCACTTTTCCTTCGTGTGTTAACGATCAAAATAACACTGTATTTATATAATGCAGTACCATATGCACCATTAGGGTGCGGATAAGTGTTTGAATTGAATTGAAATGTTAAATTTAAATAAAATATGGACATGGACAAAGGCAGGAGATCTATGAACAAATATTTGGAAGCCCTAAGAATATGGTGTTTTTCTCTTGGTCTTTTATACAGTAAATTATGTAATTCCTGTTTTATTTTTTACTTTACTTAAGTTAATATTACCATAAGTTACTCAAAATATTTAATGCAAAATCTTGTTGGCGTAACATGGATTGGTAGACCTCCAAAATCGTGCCATGAATAATGAAATGTTACACTTGTTTCTTGGCACCTCTACAGATCCCACCCTGCGTTAAATTATTGATAATCATCCCCTTAGACCCTTGATAGCAACATCCTTTAAACCACATTATGAGCAATGAAATGATAAGGTACAAATTGTGAAGTATTTTAATGTGACTTTGCGCTTGCTTTTTCAGTTTCCCTTAATATAGATTTGTTAAGAAAAAATATTCACAAATCTGGACTACCTCCTCTTAGTAGTTATTTTTAATTTTTTTAACATCTCAACATAGATAGACGAATATGGAAGTATGGGTATTTAAAGTGATTACAGCTGTCATTGGGTGGTTAGTGATCACTTTACACAAGTGTAACATTTACCATTCTACCCATGATTGACAAACCACACTACTCAATTTTTGAAAAGTCATAAAAATTTTAGAAGTCATGAAGTTGAGGATATAGAGCTGGATAATATATCGCTCATTCCTTTCAACAACGTCATTTATCAAAAATGTTAAATTTGATCAGTTGTGCATGTTTTCGGAATTCCCAAAAAATGTACTATATTCCTGCAAAGGTGGAATATTTTTAACTTAATATTTACCCGCTGCAGGGCGGAAAGTGTTGCTTTTGCATTTTGAAGAAAAGGTTTTGTTAAATTATTTTTTTAAATATACTAAATATTTTTCAAATGGAGAAAAAACATTCAGGTTTTACCTAAAAAGATCTTTTGCACAGGTTCAACAAGTTCAATAAGTGGCTTGGTATTTATTTTGAATACATTTCTTTATATTTTTAAACCTTAAAATATGATATGGTTGCACAAATCTTTATGTATATATTGTATATATATAAGCTCTGTAAATCCCCAGACTTCCATATTCTTCTTCATCTATGTCGAGATGAATAATGAATGATAAGGAGATTGCTTCATAATATTTTTATTGCTTCACATGCTGTATAAAATCAAACATATTATAATTGACTGCTTCATATTTGATTTTCTTTATTGATTTGGCATTAACGTTGTGGAATAACATGTGGATTATTTATTTAAAAAAAAAACACTTGTAATATACTACTTCCTGAGCTTTATTTCATTACACCCAACTAGTTTCGAAAACTACCGATTTTTTCATCTACAGGTAAAAACATTTATAGTTTTCAAAAATAGTCATGTGTAGTGAAATAAAACTCATCAAGTGATTATTATGATTTATTTTCTTTTTCGTTGCCAAGTAAGGCTAGTGGGTACATAATAAATTCAATTAGAATTTCTACATCGTACTTCGGCGATGCATGAAAATTATCCCATCGGAACGCTCGCAATGTTAACAATGACGTTAGGCACGTTAACTCGTTTGACAACAGAGTTAACCTGACCGTGGAGAATATTCACCGTCAATATGTACCAAGCGTCGGTGACAATACCCCAGATGCTTCCCCAATTAAACATGTTCCATCTGACTCGTATGGGGGATGGAAACTAATTAAGAATCGTGATGTAATATACGAGTACAACTGGATTTATACAAAAAAATTGCTAAAAATTAAGCTTACTTGGAAGTGGTTGCAAATTTGGGGAGATGGTCTATTGAAACAATGTAATTTTTTATTATTATTATTTTTTTCTTGGTAAATACCACTATTTCTTAAATGTACTGTTACAAGTATTTTGATGCATTCCGAATCTGTCAATGCTGTTAGTTGTGATTTTTTGTTTAATTTTCTGCAATGTACTTCTCAGAATACAGTCAAATTTATAATATATTATTTATTAATTTGGCCTGAACTTTGTATCACGACAAAATGGTTATTTAAAGTAAAACACTTGTATTAGTGTAGTAATATAATTATTTTATTTTTAATAACGAGTCTGATTTAGTTGTTTTAAAAAAGCTTTTGCGTGATTGCTGATCATTTTTTTAGGGCTTATATCAAGCCTTGAGGCGAAGTTTGCAAGCCTCTGAGATTCATTTAAATGCGGAATGCATCGAAACACTTGATTTGAGATCACAATAGATTAAAATAAATACTGGTATTTTCCAAATAAAAATTCAATTAAAATAGATAGATATTATCACAGTGTGACTGTCGAACAAATTGATAAAAAATATATGTTAAGAAAAATCTTTTAAAAAAAAATCGTTAAGATCTTCCAAAGTAAAAGCTTTTTTTTCAGAATTTTCACAGTGCTTTTAGCATGCAAATCCTATATTAGATTTTCGTCTATTCGTTTATTTAAATGACTGACTTAATATGCAATTTCCTAGACAAATGTGCGACAAAACGACACAACATCCATCATATTATGATGTTCGAATGGTGATGCATTTTTTACATTTTTATTTTATTTATTTCTTTAATTAATTTATATTACACTTATATTAAGTGTTAACTATTATTTACACTTAATTTACATCATATATATAATATTATATATACATGTATATTTACATCTTTTTGCAGTAAACAAAACATTAATTTTTAAGTTCTTTCTGACTCTTTTCATTCTTCATGCATTCAGGCATCTCATCATACATTTTTAAGCCCTTATCCATGAAACAATTTTGTGACTCAGCTATTTTCAACAATGGCAGTCTTACTCTATCCTTATTTCTATTAATATGTTCATGAAAACTTTTCCATAACACTATTTTATCCTTAAAATATTTGGCTAATTTATTGTTTAAAAATTTATATATAAAAATCAGTATATTCAATTTTAGTCTCTTTTTATAGATAACCAGTTTAGTTTCTCTCTCATTTTTTCTATACTTTTTTATCTATTTTTCTTGAGCACTATTTTTATCACTTTATTTTGTATGGTTCCCGATTTATTGGAATTTCTTTCATCTGCTAAAAATAATATTGTTAAATATATATATTGTTAAATATATATAATATTGTTATATGTGGAATAATGATTGTTATTAAAATTATTGCTGCACGTGTTAAAACTGTCACTTAGAATATTATAGCTACATAAGGACCGTAGTCCATTTGATCCTCACATTCGTTTGATAATGCCCTAACAAGGCGAAACAATTGTCACAATTTAATTTTTTATGTGTTTTTGTTAATATAATACAACTTAGTATACTAAAAAAAATCTGTGTTTGATTTAAAATTAATACATAAAATAATGATTGTTTTATAAATGAGTTCCTAAATATAAGGAAATAATGCAAGGTTGAGAGAAGCATTATGGGTAAAAAAAAATGAAGAATTTTTTTCGAGATGTTTTGGACCGTGGAACGAATAAGCGAGAAAAGAAAAAAACTGTTGAACAAATTTCTGTCATGCCATGAGTAACTAAATATATACCTTCGTTTTTAAATTTATGGTTGTATAAAGTTTTAAGGGCGCAGAAAAATTTCATAAAGTATCTATATTATGTACTGTTATGTTTTGTATCTTGGAATATTACGGAGAGAAAAGTTTAAAAGAAGATTACATAAAATATTTGTATATGTATATATGTACATTAGGCCATAACTTTTTTGAGGCAAAGTAAGTAAAGTTTTTGTCATATCACTCGCTCAAGATGTTAAATGAAATGTGTAATACGTTTCAGGAAAATTGTATGAATTATTAGTTGATAATACTTCAAAAATATTGCTAGGCTTTATTCATCCAGCGTATGAAAAGAATTTCTCATTTTCATACAATATGAGTAATGAGTGTCATAATATATGTCATGATGCAAAAAAATATATACAGCGCCCAAAAAAATGAGTAAGAAGTTTTTTGGTTCGAACCTACTCCTCTACCACAATTTGATACCTATTTTAAATGATTTAAAGCTGGAAACGGAGTGAATGGTCCTTTGAAATAATTTAAAACAAACAAAAAACCTGGCAGTAATCAATGGAATTTGATATTAACCTTATTGAATTATGTTATCACGTTAACATAGAGTTGTCAAGAGAAGAATGAAGGAAGACTAACTGCTGTCGAATTTTTCAGATAAATGTGTGGCAAAACGATATATGATAGATGTTCGAATGGTGGCATTATAGTTAAAATTAAGATAGGTATGTTGAGGTGGTTTGAATATGTAGAACGAATGAGTGAGGAAATAAAAGTAAAATACATGAGATAAATGAATTTGGAAATAGGAGGAAAGGAAGGACGAAGGACGCTTGACATGATCAAGTATGTTAAACACTTGAAAACGGTCAAAAGTCGGAATAATCGGCGGGTATGTGTGAAAATATGTATGAATATGGAAGAGGATGAGACTGTTTCCAAAGACAGACTGGTTTGGCGTTCTATTTTTCTACATATCTAGCTAGTCACAGAACTCCATTTTAATTTATATACTAAATTTTAAATCAAACTCTGATTTTATGAGTCACTAAGTTGTATTTTATTGTTAAAAAAAAATATATTTTGTGACAGTTATTTTGCCTAGTTAAGGCATTTTGAAACGAATGTATATTTTTCAACAGTAAAATTCAACTTAATAGACTCAAAAAATCAGTGTTTGATTCCAAATTTATTACACAAAATAGTTGTCTTTCACCCTAAATGTTTTAGTAAACGTATTTTTTTAAACTTCCTTCACTTACACGGTTCACGTGTTCATTCTTTAATCTCTTGTTCATATTTTTGATCGATTTTTAAAGCTAGCAAAACTTGTGACTGCACTTAATCTTCGGTCAACTAAATGTGATTAACTTATTCAATCATTTTTCCACATATTATTGCCCATTTGATTCCGCACATCATCCACCGAATTCTCCCAAATCCAGTATTTCCTACCATGATTCCTATATCGCACACAAGTGAGCAATATTGCCCAGTTTGGGGACCTATCCGTTATCCTTTCAAATATTATTCTTTTAAAGTGGCACGTGTGGATAGACGCTCCTGCCAGCAATCGGATTAGGCCTGTAAAAATGACAAGAGCAATAAACATTCTGCGATATGTGCGGATTTTGTGATAATAATATACAAATCCTTTGAAAGTTTCCTCTAACAAAAACGCCCTGAAGGCGTTTTTCCTTATTATATGCCTTAAAAATAAGAAGATTTGAAAAAACTGCTATCATTTATTGTATTATATTCAAAGGAAGAAATGTGATATTTTCTGTGTATGTACAAAAAAGACAGGAGAATACATTCATATTTTCGCTTTCGGTGTAATTTTTTTGATAAAAAAAATATAATATCAGACGCTGGATTATTCACTCTGTGGATGAGATGTCAATATTATAGGTGTCTCAACATGATGAAAATAAAACATCTATCGTTCCTCTTTATGTGAAAGAAGATGGAAATTTGAGCATCCCAGGGCTTACGACCTGGCATTCAAATGGAAATTTGAAAAATAATACTTTACAAATTTCTCAGTAAAACCAATACAGTAAAACCAATTTATGAGGCGAACATAATAAGAAATGGAAGCAAAAAAAAACCGAGGAAAACATGCCAAAATCAAGTATTTTAAATACTTAAAAATTGTATAATCAAAATGTTACTTTGTTTTAAAATCACTTTAAATAATTTATTTTAACTTATTTATAATGTCTACCGGTATCAAAGCTAACCGCTTCTTTATCGAGACTAATTAATAATTAATAAAATATTTATGGTGATTTTAAAATAAAGTGACAATATAATTATTAAAAGGAAAATCACAGAGTTAGTGCTTTAAATATAAATTATATACTTAAAAGTTATTTGGTTAGAATTTGGAATAATCGGAGGGTAAACTCGTATATGAGGAGACGCATGAATGTGGAAGAGTCAAAGATTTTGCAAAGAAGATTGGTATCGTGTTCTTTTCTCTCTGCCAACCCCTACGGAAGAGCGGCGTGATAGTCAGTCAGTCCGTTATAATTAGTAAATAAATTTGATTTACTGTATCAAATTTGATAATCGATAAGAAATATTATTGAAATCAATTATATGTCTTATTTGTATTATTTTTTTTAATGTTTTTAGCAGATACTATGTGGCACATTTTATAAACTTTTTAATATTTAAAACTTTCTTTTAAACTACCGTGTTTTACTGTATTAGTACACATTTAACCCTGATGATGATTCTAATTGAAACGGGTTGGAGAAAAGTACCTACCACTCAAAAAGTTTTTTTTATAAAGTATACATGTATTACATGTATTAAGGTATCAAATTTAAGTCAGCAAACAAATCCTTAAAAGCTCAATAATTTATTCACCGCTAACCCTCGTTCAGAAAACCATCAATTTGTAAGGCATAAAACTCTTAATTAAATATATTGTATTCACATTTACTTTTAATGTACCAAATTAAATAAATAATCATTATTTCGGATAATTAATAAAGCGCCATTTTCGTAAAATACCTCCCCAAGGGTGCCTTTTTGTGATTTAATATGGTACGCCACATTATTTATTAAAACATAAAACAATAATTAAAATTTACTCGAGGGGTTACTTTACTTTGGGCAAAGCCTCAGATTGCCTTGTTTGATTTGTTGCAAATGGCTTGGGTTCAGTAGGGTCGCACAGCTATCGAACGCACATTTAAAAAATATTGCAAAAAAGATAACGAATATTTAAATACTTGATTTTATCAACAACGAAGAAGACGTTGGTATTCGCATTCGAGAAGAATGAAACCATCGAGACTCCCCCACATCACACTGCACGGCCAATCCCAAGGTAGACCACCAAACAGATGGTTCATTGTTCTTGTTCACAAATGTGGATTATCTCCTATTACAGGAGTTATTTTGATATAATTTTTTGACAAAATCTCAACAAAAATGAAGAAGAATATGCAAGTCTGGGCATTTACGGGGCTTACGACCGTCATAGGCTGGTTTAAGTGATAACTTATTAAGAGATGTCAAAAAATTATACAAAAATAACTCCTGTAATTGGAGATAATCCAGATTTGTGAACAAGTATTTGGACACACAAAATGTTTTAAACACTATTTTTTTTCGGTAAAATCTAATAAAAAATAAAATCTAAGGGAAAAGAACGTTAAACTTGATATGCATTAGTAAATGTAAGGTTTTTTTAGTGTATAAAGATGGCGTCGCTGAATTTTTTTATAGGATTCGTGTCTCAAGGGTGGTGTGAAGACATGACGTGGATGGTTATCCTTTTAACCCTTAACTGGTATACACGATAAAATTTATGCGACTGGTATGGTATGATACTTTAAAGACTTTTTATGTGCTCAGTATCCAGTAAGAATTGATTTGTACTGTATAATTTTTAATATTTCGTAATTACGTATCAGCGAAAGCTAAATTACCAGTACACAATGGAGTCCTGGTTCTGACCCATATGGAAGTGAACCATGGCAGATGAAAATAGACTAAAGGCAGTCGAAATGCGATCTCTCAAACGAATGTGTGGCAAAACTGTGTACGATGGATGTTCGAATGGTGATATGATTAAAGAATACAAGGCTGATTTAAACGTTATTAACACCTAGTTATCGATAAAATAAAGTTGTGATTAGATGGTTTGGGCATGTGAATCAAATGAGTGAAAAACGAATAGTAAAAAAAATTGAGGAGAATGTGGTTGACAACAGAGGCAGACGAAGACTAAAGAAAACTTGGCATGATAAAGTATTTCAAATACTTGTCGTAGTCAGGTCAAGAGCCGGAATATACGGCGGCTATGTTATGAGGATATGCATGAATGTGAAAGAGGCAAAGATTGTTTGCGACATGGTGCTCTTTTTTCTCTATCTAAACATGTGGAATGCGGCATGACGGTTAGTTACTTTTTATTTTTTAAATAAGTTGGTGGAATTTCGAAGTTAAATATTTGCTTGGGATAAATTGACCAATATTTAATCAAATATCTATTCATAAAAAAATATAATTTCAAGAGTAAACAGAAGTAAAACAATTTCAAAAAT
This sequence comes from Brachycentrus maculatus, assembly GCF_059751285.1. NCBI lineage: Eukaryota > Metazoa > Arthropoda > Insecta > Trichoptera > Brachycentridae > Brachycentrus > Brachycentrus maculatus. The sequence goes on along the minus strand of NW_028280887.1, from coordinate 81,836 downwards.
CACTATTTGAAAACAAAATACATGGAAATTGAAAAAGAAATTATTACGTGTATAATAAAAATAGTCCGCGCGCCTTCTTCAAACTGTGCCATCAAAAACAGCAACAAAAAAAAACATCGCCGTCTGTCAGACGCTTATACGTTTTCCTGTGTTTTCATATAACTAACAAGATGAGCTTCTCTAGTGATACGGAAAAAAAATTCGTATGAAGGTTTTGGAACTGAGACGCTAATAATTCATGCATATCATTTTAAAATTTTTAGAGCGTCAGAGAGATGCTGCTTACAAGTAAAGGGTTAAAGCTCTTTTAAGCCACCTGAGACCAGAACTTTGAATACGGTTGAAATGTAGTAAATCCACGTTATAGCAAAAAAGTGTTTCCAACCTTACTCAAAAGTTATAAAAACGCAAGAAATCCATATTATGTCGGACATTTGGTCTCTTTATTCATATAAAAAATTTTCAGATTTCATGATCACTAACGTAATATTTAAATAAGTTAAATGAATTTAAAATACGTGTGTTAATCAGAGATTTATTTAAAATAAAATAAATTATATTACCAACAAACATGAATAACAAGTGGAAGTCCCTCTCCAAGCACAAGAGCTCAGTCTCTTTATTGAAGAGAACTGCGTTGTTAATTTTATTATTGTAAGTAGAAATGTTTAGAAAATTAATTTAAAAAACTTTTGTAACCATATTAAATAATAAAAATAATTATAACATTAAAAAATAATAATCACGCAGCATCAACCTAACTATTTTATAAATATAAAGTACTGAAATAAATATATTTGAATGAATACGATCTCTAAGACGAATGTGTTGCAAAATGATGTATGAATCGTCAATCTAGATGTTCGAATGGTAATAAGGGGAAAAAATGCAAAATTGGGATGAGCATTATCAATAGTTTCTAAATTGGTTCATATATGTAGAACTTCCAAGAATTTAAGTACTGTGATTGTCAATAATGGCTAGAATTGGTGAATGTTACAGGTGTGTAATGTGATCACTTAAACCAGCCTATGACGGTCATCAGCGCCGTAAATGCCCAGACTTCCATATTCTTCTTCATCTTTAATGAGATGTCAAAAATAATATTTTTTTTTGTTTTCTTTTAATAAAATACAGCTTTGTAGACACAAAAAATCTCTGTTTGATTTAAAAATTAATACATATATTAGCATGAGACAAAGCGTTTTAGTTTTTATAACATTGATATGCAAAACTCATTTAAAATTTTTGATAAAATCGTCGTTTGAATCTTTTTTAGTGGTAAGTTACGAAAATATAAATAAAATTAATGTTGCCGTTAGAAATTTGTAACGTTTGTTATCGTTAATTTTCATTTTACGAACGGAGACCCTTTTATTGAGAGCTTTTTCCATTAATTCAAAATGTTTTCTGAAAGTCAGACTTCATTAATACCCACTTCAAGGTCCAGGAAAAATAATTAACTTTGCTCTATTTCTTTGTATGAAGGTTCAAACAAAAATGAATATTTAATAAATGTATAATAATGTTAAATTAAAAGTTTTAATTAACACTGAAAGTTTTAAAAGCACCTTTTAGGTTTATAAAAATTGATATTGTAATAATAATTAATTATTTACAACATTTTGAGTGTGTCCAAATACTTGTTCACAAAATCTGGATAATCTCCAATTACAGCAGTTATTTTCATATTATTTTTGACATCTCATCAAAGATGAAGAAGAATATGGAAGTCTTGGCATTTACGGGGCTGACGACCGTCATAGACTGGTTTAAGTTATCACTTTACACACCCCCGTAAATGTCAGCCCCGTAAATGCCCAGACTTCCATATTCTTCTTCATCTTTGATGAGATGTCAAAAATAATAATTAATTATTTATTTTTGTGACTAGTTTTGGAAGCTAGAGATGCTTACATCACGGGTTTGAATATAACTGTAGCTTCCGAAACTATTCGTGAAAAAAAAAAGTAATACTAAGTGGTAAAAAACTAGTGTTTTCATTTACAATTAAATCATATCTTACCACAAAGTAGTGCTGAGACAATGAATTAAATAATAATAATTATATCGTAAATTTTTATTCTAGCTTGACAAAATCGTGGGTGAAATTCTAATTCACTCATATTTTTATTACTTACAAAACCAACTAAGTATGACACAGCTTTCCCACAGGGATAGGCAGAGAAAAAAGAACGCCACACCAATCTGTCTTTAAAAACAATCTTAGCGTCTTCTACATTCATGCATCTCGTCATATTCCGACTTCGGACCTGACCACTTTCAAATACTTCAAATAGTTTCAAATAGTAAAAATCATGCTTAGTTATTTTTTTTTTAATTGATCATGCTATATTTTTCTTGATCTTTTTCTCTACTCCTGTTACCAACCACATTCGCCTTATTAATTTGTTTAAGTAATCATTCTTCACTCATCCGATTAACAATATATCCAAACCATCTCTACACATCTTTCTTATTTTTATCGATAACGCTTAATTTAGCTCTGTATTATTTCCTTATTTAACCAATCATACGCCCTTGTTTCATGCATTGTTTTTCAGCACATTTATTTGAGTAATCGCATTTGAACTGCGTCCAGTCTATCTTTATCTATTTTTTCGTACCTCATTTGCATTATTTTCTTATATCTATCATACATAGTTTTCCCGCATATTCCATTATATCCATTACATCACATAATTTACAACATTTTGAGTGTGTCCAAATACTTGTTCTTGTGAACAAGTATTTGGACACACTCAAAATGTTGTAAATAAATTTTCTGGTCAAATTATAAGCTAAAATTATAAAAATGAAAAAGGTATTTTCTGACCAGGATTCGGACCTCACATACTAATAGAAGAGTTTCTGCTTGTCAGTGTGGTTGTCAATAATGGGTAGAATTGGTGAATGTTACACCTGTGTAAAGTGATCACTAACCAGCCTATGACTGTTGTCAACCCCGTAAATGCCCAGACTTCCATATTCTTCTTCATCTTTGACGAGATGTCAAAAAATAACATCACATAATATTGATTCTGGAAAAACAGATCAGGAGTAATTAAAAAACACCCTACATGTTACGTATACATCTACCTCGATCAGTAATCTGCAATGCGGTTTGAAGCTGTGACAAGTATTAACGATTTTATAACGAGTTTAAACAAAAAAAAACAATATATGAACGATCGCGGATTCCTAAAAAAATGTACTCAAATTATCGTTAAGGAAAAAAACCCTCACGACACTCGTATAAGTAATGTACAGCTTGTACTCCCCTGTAAATAAAGCTGTTTAGTCCTTGAATCTGAGCTTGTTCACTTGCAACATATTGTATATTTCTAACCCCTCATCCACACCTGATGGTGCATAGGACACAGCATCATATAAACACAGTGTTATCTTGAACGTTAACACATGAAGGATGGGTGGTCAGTCATCCGCTTCAGGTACTATTCCAGGGTTATATTGAATAAATATTAGGGTGAAAAAATTACTTACATTTGTTTAAACCCCCCCCCTTTGAATCGAATCTGGGACCTCCAGTACGTTAGCCGAGCATGCTGACCAAATCACTACGGAGGCGGACAAAATATATTTATTTCATCACATAAATTATTTTTGTCGAGCAATTTTTATAAAATACACCAAATTTTGTCTTTGTAATGACTAGGGATGATAAAAACAAAGTTTTCTCATAAAAATATCCCATATTCATAGCTTTTGATGACAAAAACATGATTATTTTATTAATAAAATAATCAAATAAAATAAAATCATAACTGGGACAAGGTGTGAAACTGAAAATAAATATTTTTTCAGGTTTCAGCAGATTTTAGCATAACGTTATCATCCTGCTCCAAAAATATTCAATATTTAAAGTTTTTTCAATACCAAAAATATCAAACTCTAAAGGTGTTTGTTTTATTTTATTATCCTCGGGGATTTATCAAAAATGACAATATTTTTACAGAAAATATCTTGAACTCCGCTTTCCCTGTAGCACTAATGATGATGAGGGTGTTTTTATTCCAGAGGCTTCCTTCTTTTGCATTTTTATGTCGCTTTTATGGGAGAGAAATAATTTTTGTCAACAACAGATACCATATATACGGTGAAGTTTTTTTTTTCTCGTGGTATAATAATTTTCCAACAAAACCATACGAAAAAGCTCAACTGATATTTTGGGTGCAAAACACGATTGGTAAAAAAACCTCTTTTGTAATGTTTTTGTAATTATGTTGATTGTATCGAAACATGAGTCACAAAATATTTTTAGAAAAAGTGGTATTTAAAAATAAATTAAAATACATATTTAAGTGGTACTTTTTTTCTCTCTCAAGGAATATGGTATGCATGAAAACGATGTAAAATAGATGTTTGAATGATGATTTAAGGAAAAAATGCAAGGCTGAGACAAACATTATATATACAATTATGAAAGGTGTATTAAGATTTGGACAGGTGAAACGAAGTGGAGTAAAAAAGAAGATTTTTATTATGAAGTAGTTAGAAATAGGATCAGAAGAAGACAAATAAAAACTTGCCACGATTCAATGTTTTACAAACTTGCAAATGGTCAGAATAATAAGTGGGTATATAGGGGTAGGGAGAAATAATAAAACGCCACACAACTCGATCTTTGCAATTCTTCGCATCTTCCGCATTCATGCGTCTCTTCATACACACACGCTGATCCTTCTTACTTCTAACCAGATTAAGTATTAAAAATACTCGATCATGCTAATTTTCTTCGGGTTTTCTCTAACATATATATCCACATATATTGTAGCTGAATCGTTAAATATCTAGACTGTTTATTGATTTTGAGAAAGAAGCTTTGTAAGCTTCGAAACTGGTCGACATTATACTTTAGTTTTAATTAAAATAGAATGTTATAGGGAGAAAGTAATGAAATTAGTTATGGAAATGTCTTTTTCTCAAAACCATTAGTTTGTTTATTTATATTAAGAGTTAATTCGTTTTGTCTTGATGGTAAGATTCAAGTTTATTAAGGGTTGCCTGAAAAATTGTAAGCGAGGCGTATTATTAATATTTACGACACCAAAGTTCTCGAAATTTCCAAGAATCTTCGCTCAAGGGTTATCCCTGCTCCAAATTTATGCAAATAACCGGATATATTATATTTTCCTGAACGTTAAAGGGTTAGATGATATCTAGAAAGCGGAAGAATTTTGCTGCTTGAAGAAGAGATTAATGGGGTAATAAAGTGTTTGATAAATGTCTGACACATCATTTTTTAGGTAATTCAAGTAAAGTGTTACTGACAATTTAAATCACTCCATAAGACAAAGGCAATGAAATAGATTATCTATGCATAGCAAAGAAAAAACTTAATGTCTATTATTTAAATTTAATAATAAAGCAATTGCATAATACCACATTTTGAGTATACTATAGTAATTCGAACTCAATTTGTCTCGAGGACGACAAATGTTCTCGGAATTAAAACGTAGTAAGTGTAAAAGTGTTTTTTTTGTATCTTTATAAAATTAAACAACTTTGTTTCACAACATTTTGAGTGGGTCCAAATACTTGTTCACAAAATCTGGATTATCTCCAATTACAGGAGTTATTTTCATACTATTTTTTGACATCTCATCAAAGATGAAGAAGAATATGGAAGTCTGGGCATTTACGGGGCTTACGACCGTCATAGGCTGGTTTAAGTGATCACTTTACACACGTGTAACATTCACCAATTCTACCCATTATTGACAACCATACTACTCAAATTCTTGGAAGTTCTATATATATGAACCAATTTAGAAACCTTGTTCATGAATCACTAGAACTTCACTAGAGACATCTATTGGTGAGATGTAAAGAAGCTTTTTATTAAGCAGAAACTCTTATATTAGTATGTAAAGAAGCTTTTTATTAAGCAGAAACTCTTATATCAAATTATAAGCTTAATAGTAAAAATGAAAATGGTATTTTCTGGCGTTTCTCATGTGTGTGATTATAATCCAGGATTCGGATCTCACATACTGGGTAGAATTGGTGAATGTTACACGTGTGTAAAGTGATCACTTAAACTAGCCTATGACGGTCGTAAGCCCCGTAAATGCCCAGACTTCCATATTCTTCTTCATCTTTGATGAGATGTCAAAAAATAACTTTGTTTCAACCAATTTTTTTTTATTATTAGTACACGTTATCTTTATTACTTTGTGGTAATATCTATCAATTTTTAATTTATATTTCCCTTGATTAATACACCGTAAACAGCATTTGAAAATGATGCGAAATGCATTAAAATATCACAGTAGATTTTCAGAAAAATACCAATTTTCTAAGCGAAATTTTAAATTCAAATATGTTTGTATTCGTGCTCAAATTCAATGAATAACTAGATGCCTTAATAGTGATACCTATTAAAATCAAATTGTTTTTTTTATTATTTAGAATTGCTTTGTAGAAAAGCATGATTCTAATAAATAAAATAAAACACTTTTCTTGAATGTTTTTTTGCAGATATTTTGACACATTTTACAAACTTTATTAAATAACACAACTTTGTTTAAACCACTATTTTATTAAAAGTACATTTTTACCTACCGGTTTCGACAAGAACCTTGTCATCATCAAGGTTTGTTAAATTCTAAAACATTAAAAAGATTCATGATTAATTACATTCCCTTACCAAAAACTGAGTAGTTTTAATGTTTTTAATGTTTTAGAATTTAATTAACCCTGATGATGACAAGGCTCTTGTCGAAACCGGTAGGTTAAAATGTACTTATAATTAAATAGTGGTTTAAACAAAGTTGTGTAATTTTATAAAGTTTATAAAATGTGTCACAAAGTATCTGAAAAAAACATTTAAGAAAAGTGTTTTATTTAATTTATTAGAATCATTCTTTTCTACAAAGCAATTCAAAATTTAAAAAAAATTTTTTTTAATGGTTATCACTATTAAGACATTTAGTTAAAAAAAATCTACTGTGATATATATTTTGATGCATTTCGCATCATTTTCAAATACTGTTTACAGTGTATTAATCAAGAGAAATCTAAATTAAAAATTGATAGATATTACCACAAAGTGACCACCGACTGAATTAAAGAAATGCAAAAATTTTTTTGAAAATATTATCACATGATTTTCAACTTAACAAATGTTTAGATTCCCCCGGCATCAAAAGTCAGTTATTTTATGCATGTATAGAAAAACTGTGATACGTGTTAACTTGATTTTTTTAAGTCAAGAAGATTTTAAGATAAGCTGTTATTTGAGAAAAGTGCATCATTAATATTCATTCCGTGATTCAAACAGCAATGCAGTGTGGTATATTATATTTCAAGGACACAACCGACAGCTGAAATTCTACATCTATCAAAATAACAACTAGCATACAAAAGACATACAACGACTGTGAGTATTTAAAGTATATAAAATATTTAATGTGCTGCCCGAAACCATTAAGATTTCCAGGAGTGATCAGGTCTTTAAGAACATTGCCCGTCGATGGTTGCTTAGCATTGGAAGGGACAAGGTAGAAAGTGAATTAATTAAAGTCCAGGTGTAATTATCTTATTAAAAACCTTTGATCTGTAAATTCGTTTTGTATCTCCTGTATGTTATGTTTATAACCTAATAATACAAAAAAATATATTATTAAAAAATAAAAAAATAATATAAAAATTGTATTAACATGTTAGTATTTGGTTCAACACAGGCCATGCCTAAAGAGCCGTAATACGTATAATAAATATATATATGAAATAAATATGTATATTTGAATGTATCTATGGATTATGGAAAAAAAAATATATGAATATTTTTTAAAAAATCATGTATTTTGGATGTTTAAGCTTTTAATTTGACCAGATAATTTATTTACAACATTTTGAGTGTGTGCCGATTTTGTAAACAAGTATTTGGACACACTCAAAATGTTGTAGAATGGTGAACGTTGGTGTAAAGTGTATAGAATGATCTCACAAGGCAGCCAAATGCCAAAACGTAAATCCTGGAATTTTCAAACATTCATCTTCTCTCGTATAAATACAATAAATGATTCCTCTCAAATCGAGACATTCGTAATATAGATATATCATCTGTAAAATAAATAAACCAGTATTTGATAGAATGAATAGTCGTGTTTACATCGATGAATTAAAAATAGGCCATATTTTTATATAAAAGATTTATTATTTAACTTCAAAGCCCTGTAATAAAATACGATTCTGGGTTATTTGATGTGTTATTTGTATCTATTGATGTTTGTGTGTGTGTGTGATCTCGGGACCTTCGGTCGAATCCTTGGATGTGATCCTTGTGTAAAAAGGTTCAAGGTCCGCGTTGAAAAATTAAACCTCTCAACAATACTATGAAATCTTTTTAAAGGGAATTGGGGTCCTTTAAAGGATATTCATTTGCACAATGAGAAAAAATATCATTCAAGCTCCTTCTCGGACTACCCGAGCTTTGAAAACCTTTATAATTCTCATCCCCGAGATTTGCTTAAGAAAGCTGAGATTTCATAACAATATTTTATTGTTTTTTCAGCAAAAGCTAAACTGGCAGTGAAAAGTATAATTTTAATTGTAAATTTTATAAATAGAAATGAAGCAGAGAGTCGGCAAAAGAAGGATGAAATTAAACTGAATGCATTTTAAATGCGATCTATCAAACGAAAAGCGAAACAATACATAAAACATTTATAATTTTTCTATATGCTATATTAAGTAATAATTTTTATGTTTACTTATCTACATCCAATGGTGCATAAGGCACCGCGTCAAATTCCTACAGTGTTGATTTATTCGGTTATTATATAAAGGCAATGATCAATTCTTTCGCTTGAGATGCCAGGGTGAAATAAAAAAATGGTATAGAGGGTAAAACACTTGTATTTACTTTGAATCTCAAGAAATCAAATCCTGGGCCGTGATTTAATGAGACTTAAAAGAGCACAAGAAGATCGAGGAAAACTTGGCATAATCAAGCATTTCAAAAACATGAAAGTGATCAGGTCAGTAGTCGGAATAATTGGCGGGCATGAATGAGACATGAATGATTCCTGTTATTTTTTGACATTTCATCAAAGATGAAGAAGAATATGAAAGTCTGGGCATTTACGGGGCTTACGACCGTCATAGGCTGGTTTAAGTGATCACTTTACACACGTGTAACATTCACCAATTCTACCCATTATTGACAACCACACTACTCAAATTCTTGGAAGTTCTATATATATGAACCAATTTAGAAACTTTGTTCTTGAATCACTAGAACTTCACTAGAGACATCTATTGGTGAGATGTAAAGAAGCTTTTTTATTAAGCAGAAACTCTTATATTAGTATGTGAGATCCGAATCCCGGATTATAATCACACACATGAGAAACGCCAGAAAATACCATTTTCATTTTTATTATTAAGCTTATAATTTGACCAGATAATATATTTACAACATTTTGAGTGTGTCCAAATACTTGTTCACAAAATCTGGATTATCTCCAATTACAGGAGTTATTTTCATATTATTTTTTGACAAAAAATAATATGAAAATAACTCCTGTAATTGGGGATAATCCAGATTTTGTGAACAAGTATTTGGACACACTCAAAATGTTGTAAATGATTCCTGAATATGAAAGAGGCAAAGATTATTTGTTACTACATATCGGTGTGGCATTCAACTCTCTCAGCTTACCCCTGTAGTGAAGTAAAACGACGATAGTTAGAACGTAAGAGAATGATTGTTTTTTTCTCCATTTTCAGTCTTGGAAAAATAAACAATAAAGTAAGTTAGTATTTGTGAGACAATGTCTTCCATGGTATCGAAAATTAACTGAAATGACTGGTCAATTTCTAATATTTTTTTAGAGCTATTTGGTCTTGATAATACAAATTAATTTATAGGCAGTGATTTTACGCTGGATACAAGACAATATGCGTTGTAAGCGATTTAGTTGAATACATTAATCTTTTTATCTTACTTATTTAGACAAACTCCGCATTCAAACGTCAGTAAGGTACATAATATAACAATGATAGAAAGTTTTATCATCGAATTGATAGAAACAAAACTTTCCGAACAAAAACAAGAAAAAGTTTGGTTGGAGCCAAAAGGTTTCTTTGAGTTTCAGCGAATTTCTGAAAACCCAGACCCAAACTGAAAAACAAGTTTCAAGTTGATATTATGACCAACGTGTGTGGTCTATTTGAGTTACAAACTTTTATTTTTGCTTTGCAATATCATCTTTTTGTTATTTACAACAGTCAAAGATGACAATGGCCACAAACAGTATTTCATTCATTACTTTCATGAATGTTTATTTGACGCAAAAAGTATGTTAGTTGATACAAATCTTAAATCAAGAAACACAAGTGGATTTGGAATATATAACAGTCTGTTAATGTTAGAAATTTTGTATTTTTGTTACAACACAAAGTGTGAACGCAACGCCCCTTATCATGGCCGTTCTTAAGTTAAAACTTTATAAATTTTATAGCCTTTACCTATTTGTGAGTGGATTTACGCTTTATGTTTAAAGATACTAATATAACACGTAATTCTTGAGTAAAAATTCTAGACAAAAACACTCGCTACAAAATGATAATTTTGTATAAGTCCATTTAATAGTTGTTTTCTTTTTCAATTCGAGCTTAACCTCTAAGCTGCTCGATTTCGAGTGTCAAACTTCGTCCCGTGCTGGATTATTTTACATTACAATATTTTTGACAAAAAAGGCATATTTTGCTTATTTTTTGTAGTGAAACTTTCGGATTTCCATCATAGATGTTCACAGTACACAATACACTTTTCTTTATTATGTTTTTATGGTGTATTTACACAAAAATATTAACATTTACAGACTCGCGGCCTAAAGTATGGTGGCTGTATAGAAGACGCGGCTGTCGTATCTGCGGAGCACGAGCCGACCGGAAGTATTCACGATAAAGTTGACACTAAATTAAAATAATTTTGATATTTTATAACAATAAATCAAAGAGAACTAATTTATCCATGCCTCGAACCAAATTTAAGTGCAAAAAATTATCCATAGGTGTTGATATAAGTACGTAAAGTTGAAAAACGACTTTGCATGCGATCCGCAGTCAACGGTGCTTCTATAAAAAACGACAATAGATGCGATCCGCAGCTTACGGGTTAATTAAAGATGTGCTTTACAGCAGGTGGATAGGTGAGTTCCATTATTTCCAATGTGTCATTTTCGACAGACGCATTTACGAAATCCACCTTGGAAAGTATAGTCACCAGAGCTTAGCTTATTTAAATACCCATATTCAATAAACCATCAAGGTACCATGAATTCCCAACGATCATTCGCTATCTCCCTTCCGACAGCGCGTCAGGCTTGACACATTCTGTCAGCATAAAAAGGTATGAAATACGCGAATTGGTATTGCGTTACTCGTATAAAATTTTTATATTTATGAACATTTTGCATCGTAAAAATGTCGTCTAAAAGCGACAACCAAAAAATACATGTACCTACATTTAAAAATAATCACGATTTTTAGTGTATCAAAAGACTTGTTCACAAATCTGGGATTTGTCGTTTTAGGAGTTATTATAACATTTTTTTCATATCTTAATTTCATATCTTAACATACATGAATAAAAATATGGAAGTCAAGGAATTTACAGGGCTTGTCACTTATCATAGACTTGTTAAGTGATCACTTCACACTCGTGCAACATTCACCATTGTACCCATAATCGACAACCACACTGCTAAAAAAATTTAAACTCCTACATATATCATGAATCTCATAATACTGTAAATGTGAGTTCACTAGAGCCATCTATGGTTGGATTGAGAAACTTTTCATTATTTGGAGACCCTTTTATTTTAATGTGTTTAAGATCCTTTCTGGTTTATTTTACATTTTAAAAAACGCCTTAAAACGTGTTAAAAAAAATGTTGCAGCTTATAATTTGAAAGGATTTTTTTATTGTATTTGTATTTGGACACATTGAAAAATTTGTGAAGTTGCATTCTTTATTTATTTTATTCCTAGAACATCTACTAAACATCGTTTTGCCACACATTTGAGATGTTTAACTTTGTGGTAAGACATCGCTCACTCCTTTCAAGAACGTCATAAATCAAAAATCGACAATTTTCAGTTGTGCATGTTTTCCAAATGCCCAGAAAATGTACTTTATCCCAGCAAAAGAGGCATATTTTTAACATAATATTTACCCGCTACAGGGCAGAAAGTGTTGTTTTTGCATTTTGAAGAAGAGGTATTGTTTAATTACTTTTTTAAATGTATGAAATATTTTGCAAATGGAGAAAAAACATTCAGGTTTTACCTAAAAAGATGTGTTGCACAGTAAAAAGTTCAAAAAGTGGCTTGATATTTATTTTTAATACATTGTGTTATATTTTTAAACTTTAAAAACGTTCTCTTGAAAAAATGAGTTTTTTGATTTATGACGTTCTTGAAAGGAGTGAGCGACATGTTACAATGATTAAAAAAACACTTGTTTTATACCACTTGAGTTCAATTAAAGACTACATGTTTCAGAAGTTAAACTTCCATCATTCAGGTCTGTATAATAATTATACAGATCTGAATGATGGAAGTTTAACTTCTGAAACATGTGGTCTTGAATAAAACTCAAGTGGTATAAAACAAGTGTTTTCTTTAATCATTGAATTTGAGATGTAATAAAACTCAATATGTTTAATTAGATTACATAAATTCCACCATATTTTAAATAATTATCGAATCGGTCTGAAATTCGTTTATCTTACGATTATTTTTCGAGATATCAAATATCAATGATCGTTTTACAGTTTGCTCATATTTCACTCTAGGCAATTTCAGGACCGCAATTTAAAGAGGAGAGTCACCAAAAAACTCAAATTATAATACACCGTAACGAATAATTCAGATTTGTCCTCTCCTTCACTCTTAGATTTGAGCATAAGAGGGAATGAGACGAGAATACAATTCGTTTCAAATTGGTTTGACTATAAATCCTTAGAATTATCTATGGCAAATATAAAATGTACTAGTAAGGGTAATTTATACCTTGCACCCTTATTCATTTTAAATTATGTCTCCCCTAAATGACGCATTCGCGTTTTTGTCCTAACCGACAATTTATATTCGACGCATATGGTGTTATTTGAACTCATTTATTTCAAGTTGCGAAGCGATTTGAATTTTATTTTTTATCTTTGAAATATAAATAAATTGAATTGGTAAATTTTATTTGATTATTAAATCTATGGATATTGATATGAAATCATTGTTTTTATGTTATATATGAATAAAAATTTGGTACATGTACAGGTTTTTTACTTCGAATAAGACGTTTTGTAAACTAGATTGGAAGCATCACAAATCAAATTGGACGTGTTACAAGACAGATCGTACGTTATTTTAAATTTAAGAAATATATATTTTTTTAAATGTCTTATTAGTATTATATAGCCACATAATTTATTCTTAAGACTAGCTAGTGAGTTAATTGATCAAGTTGGTAAGCCTGCGCGGCGCGCTGTCATAGTCTGCGCGCGCAATGTGAACTCAAGTTGTCAGACAAGATCTGCTTGATCCATATTTTGAATAATACTTCAGCAAATTTTGATTCAAAATATTCAAAACGTGAGATCATCAATTCGTTGTTTTAATACATATTTGCGAGATCGAAATCAATGGTCCAATGGTCCTTGTTATCGTATGTTTACCCGAGACATTTAATTTATTTCACTCTAACAACTGCACGCTAAGACAGTGTGGAAGCGAGACATCAATTATTAACTGCATTCTTCTAACCATCGCGTCCCAACTCAAGCAGATGATCTGTGAACACAATTTTGACTGTACGTCGTTTATCGAAAGCTCCGTATTTTTACATACAATATTCCAAAATATAAGACTAGAGTCTTTCTAGTACCTCTATTTGTAGCATGCGCAATTTGAACCTTTTGCTGGATTTGCCCGTACCACACACGGGCAAAAAACGGGCCTTTGCGGATTTGTTCGTATGTGGTACGGACACCCAGACAAAGAAATAGCTCAAACTGATTTTACAGTAGTAACGACGGTAGTAGCAGATTATAATAGAGTGATAGGGTAGAAATACTACATGGAAAATTTTGCGTATCTAATATTAGTTGAAAATTCGTTTAGTTTAAAAATTGTATGAAAACATTAATAAAAACGTAAAAACAGGAAAAACTTTAGTTTAATGCCTTGCAATAATGCAATATTTTATTTATAGAAAACAAGAAAAAAGCTGCATTTTTTTCATTTAAAATTGTCATTATAATTGATCAAAGGATGATATTACTTTTGGTAAGGTAGGAATTAGAAATAACATAAGTCAATAAATAAATTTTTCCTTTCAGGAATGACTTCTATCCAGTTTTAAACTAATTTCAAAATAGTCAATCATTTAATATTTTGTAGTGCAAAATGAAAAAAAAATGTTTTTCCAAGATTATTTTTTTTATATTGCCTCGAAACAGGACTAAACTGAAGCTTCCAAACGGCTGGTTCATGCCTCGTATTCCTATAAAAAAGATACCCAGTGAATTGCTTCCCATTTCAGACGTACCTGCATTCAGGATTTACAGATGGTTTTCAGAAACGAAATAGAACCTGAAGGATTTAACTAGTAAAAGTGAGATTTAGGAAAGGCTGTACGTTTATTTTATGACAAAATAGAGACATTTAGGCTGAAGTTCTTATACGAAGGATACATAACGTAATGCTTAGAAAGTGATTAACTAAATAACCCAGCTTAACGTACAACTGACGACCTATACACGAAACTAACTATCTTGCCCTTTCCCAGCAAGAGTAGGCAGGGAGAATAGAACGCCACACCGCTCTGTCTATCAAAACAATCGTTGACTCCTGACCTGACCTCATTTAATCAAGTACATATTTGAAATTCTTGATCATGCTCAGTTTTCTATGATCTTCTGATGTGTGTATGTATGTGTGTATGTATGTGTGTGGGTTTGTGTGTGTGTATGTGTGTGTGTGTATGTTTATAAATGTAAATTAAAAAATGTTTTTACTAAATTTAACCTTGTAAATAAATACGAATTCGTAGTTATGAATACGCTCACCTAATTGTTTTCTTTTATACATTTTTTTCTACCACATTTAATATTTATTTGAATAAATCAAATATTTTTTATTTTTTTTCTTATTCATCTGTTAAACTTTATGGTTTGTAAAACCTTTAAAAGGTTTTTAAAAACCCTCAGGGCTTTCATGAAAATTGAAAATGGTAATTATTAAAACAGAAAATAAACATACTAATGAAAACAATTTTACAATATTTTCACATTTTATATTAATTAAGTTGGTTATAAAACAATTTTTTTTAAATGTTTATACACCACCGTTGTCGTTAAAAAAACCACCTTATGGGCACTTGATAGATGATGTTTTTAATATTTAAAAAAAAAATGAAACTTTGATACGTTGGAATTATTACTTGAAGGGTTTTTATAACATTTTCATTTTTTAATTCTAACCCTTATCTACACCCCAATGGTGCATATGGCACTGCATCATATAAACGCAGTGTTATCTTGTTCATTAACACATGAAAGAAAGGTGATCAGCCCTCCGCTTCAGGTACAAGTCTAGGGTCATATTAAACAAATATTAGAGTGAAAAAAATCACTTAAATTTATTTGATGTCCCCTGGGAATCAAACCCGGAACCTCCAGAACGGTAGCCGAGCATGTTGACCATTACACTACGGAGGCGGACATTTTTTATAACATACCGTATATAAATATATAACCATCCCTTCAAACTAATGCGTTAGATTGTTAAACTAATATTCTTGTGTTTCACAATACGGATGATGCAAAAGAGAAAGTTTGTATAAAAATTTAAAAAATTAACATTTTTGTTACATACTAAATATACTTTTACTTGTATGGTACATTCCATTCAGTATAAAATTCAATAATCTTTATATAACCAGTAAAATTTTGCAATTGGTAACAGAAATTCGTTGCACAACAAATTTTCAGTTGTCAGCCACCATTTACGTTATTCTGTATTTATCTGCGCTGAATCTACAATTGTCAAAGGATTTAGCCTGAAAATTGATATCGTTATAACTCACATTGGAACGTATGGTTGTTCATTTTATATGCAACACAACATGTAACGATAATACTTTACGGGATATATGTTTCAACTGTAATTCAATCAAATTTTTTTTATTCTTTATTTTTAAAAAAAGTCACGATTTTTCATTATTTTAATCAAATCAATTGTAAAGTTTCAAGCTACGTAAAACTTATAAAAATCAGTATGAGTACTGCTATGTATGAGTACAGAGTACGGTAACGAATGCTTCTTAACTCTTTTATGTTCATTTCAAAGCTACTTATTTCCTTCTTCATATATCTGTTTAACCCTATGTTAGCCATTAAACATGCTCGTATTTCACTTTGATATCTATCAACAGAATGTCAGATGACAGACTTCCACGTATCGTCCTCCAAGGAATCCCTGAAGGACGTAGACCCCCAGACCTCCAAAATGGTGGAAATACAGCTGGGAATCAATCTCCCAAGAGCTACAAGCGGAGTCACAAACAGATACTTAGGAGCTAAAAAAAGAAGATCTATCAATATGGTTCAAAAGAATAATCACATTACCTCCATTTACATCCATTCTGAATTCAAGAAAGACTTCTTTTCAATTGGCCTGGGTGTTTGTGATGTATTTTTCACATTTATCTTCCCTGTCCTTACTATCCTACCTAGAATAGACGCTTTGCGGGTTATTCCTTCAAAAAAACCCTGCTTATAATAACGATTGAGTTGATACTGGGTCGATAGGAAGAAACTTTGACTAGTATCACTATTTACTTTTTGGTCAGATCTAAGAAAATTTCTTCCTATTTAATATTCTAGCTTTTACGTTCCTTCTTTGTAAAAAAATCACCGACGTACATGCATTGTGTACGGAAAGCTAACGAAATTTGTATTATAAGTTGTAGAGAAATGGTTTCACATTTACAATAATTCATTATTATCCTAAAAAAATGCAAGGCTGAGACAAACATTACAGATAAGGTTAAGAAAGATATGTTGGGATGGTTTGGGCATGTGAATCAAAAGAGTGAAGAAAGAAAAGTCAGAGAAATTTGTGATACATATTTGGCTGGTAATAGAAGTAGAGAGAGACTGAAAAAAATTACCATAATCAAGAATCAAAAAAAAAACTTGAAATTACTTAGGTCAGAAGTCTGAATATTTAGTGGGTATATTAGAGGATATGTATGTGTGTAGAAGAGGCGAAAGTTACTTGCAATGACAGACCAGTATGGCATTTTATTATCTCTGCCTACCATTGCGGAAGTGACGTGACGGTAAGTTAGTTAATTAGTTTGTCAAACTTATTATTTATTACGCCTCTGGTTTGTAAAACGTATTTCAAATAATATAAATTCTATCCTAAAATTAAATTCCTTCCAGCCGTTTCTTACTTTATCTTTTAAGGGATGTTATCGCTCCCTCAATCCTTTTCCTAGCACGTATCCTGTGACCTTATTAATCATAACGTATCTCCTTTTACGAGTCCATCTCAATAAGTACAATCTCGAGTGTCGTCTTGTAGTTTGAGCCAGTCTTCAGCTAAAATTCTTCTCGCCAGCTGAGGCGGGCAACGTAAAATATATAGATCTGTAGATAAGTGAGATAAAAGAGGTTCTCAAATCCAAGGGTCCATTCAACGAAGGGGCCGCTCTAAAGATATACGTGTATGACACTATTCGGGTCGGAGATGATATGTGCTAAGCGTATGTATGTTTATGTTAGCACTGGAAAAGAAATATTTATGGACTTTTTTTTATTATTTGCTACCCCCTATATCAAAAGCTTCTATTTATCATATCAAGACCAGGGTTGATTTGTGTGAATAAAAAAAATATTTTGTAAATCCTACAACACTAATTAAAAGTATAAAATTCTCATAATGTGTCATAGAGTTTCCAACGAATTCATATATTTATTTATTTATTTGCATTTATATTGTTTGCTATCCTTAGATCGAAACATTTTATTTATCGAATACCACAAATAAATCCTGTTATCGTAGTTTATAAAAGAAAATAGATTGTCATATTTTATGAGTTTCAACGAATTTGTTTCTTTAAAAAAAATCATTCATTGATTCGATAATCTAATTGTGGTAATAAATATCCATTTTCCAGTAATAAAAACTCAGTTTAGTGATGACTTAGTATAAAAAGTATAGGTGAAACAGTTTATTAACTTTAAGTTTGGGGTTATAGTTTAATAAGTAAATTCAAATCCTATCGAACTACCTAACCAACTAATTATGATGGCTTTTCACCACAGAGCTAGGCAGAGGGGTATTTTCGCCTATTGGAATTCCATTCAACTGTTCATATGTAGCCGTTGATTATTCCGACTCTTGACCTGACCACTTTCAAGTATTTGAAACATTTGATCATGCCAAGTTTTTTCTATGTCTTTTTCTGCTCTCATTTCCACTGTAGTTCGACTCATAAATGTGTTTTATTGCTCTTTCTTCGTTCACTCGTTTCGCATATCAAAACCATCTCAACACGCATTTCTTAATTTTATCGATATCTATCTTATAATTTTAAAAGCGTGATACTTTGTAAAACATTATTTTATTTTAATTCCGTTTAAAATTTTGATAGAATCCTTATCAGATTTTTTAAATGGTAAGTTTTAATAACTTTAGTAGCAAGATTCAAAAAATTAAATAATTTTATTGTTCCCGTTAGAAATTTGATACGATTGCCGTCGTTAATTTTTTGTTAATGAACGGCGATCCTTTATTTAGAGCTTTTTCCATTAATTTAGAATATTTTATGAACATCAGACTTCATTCTTATATTGTAGAAAACCATCACAACACACCTTTCTTAATTTAATCAATAAAGCTTATCTTAGCTTCGCATTCATACTATATATCACTATTTTATACGTTTCCTTTATACAATAATGTGCTCCGACATATATGTACTTAAACAAATTTTCATACTTGATAATATACTTACTTATATCACCATTCGAATATCTATCAAACATCATGTTTTCGCATAAAATCCGTATGGAATTTTTCTCAGTCCTTTCGTATATGACGTATTCTTCCTTGACGCATTTGTTTATCACGCCAAACAAATTTGCAAGTGTTTTCAAAACTTGTATTTGTTTAATGCGAAATCATCAATCAAACCGCGAGCCACACGTTCGATATCGCTGCCGGAGTCTGCGTCGTAGCGGCGCGGCCATCTGCGTTGGCGGCCAGTGGCGGCGTCAGTCGGCGCAGCGCGTAGCCCGGGAGAGGAGAGTACTCGCGCGGGTTGCTGCGACGGTTGCCATGGCGACGGCGCTCGGAGCGCCCAGCGGCGCCCCGCGGCGCTAGGGGTGCATACCCCGCCGGATCTGCCTTCGGCCGCCCGCAGTTTAAACAATCACAACTTTGTAATTTCTACAGTTTTCTCAATTAATGAAAGTGTCTTTTTTTGTTGATTCGTTAAAAATATTAATATATATTTTTTGTAATACTGTTTATTTCTTCAGTTTCTTCGTTTACTTTAGTAAACCCAAATAAGACCCCTGTCTTATTTGTTTTGTTTGTTTAAAATTTTGATACATATTTTTTTAATACTATTTATTTTGATAAAAAAAAATTAAAACTTTGTAATTTCTTCAGTTGTTTCAATTAATACAAATTCATCATTTTTAAAAACTGTTTATTTTGATCAAAGTTGTGATTTGATAAAAAAAATCACAACTTTGATATTTTTTCAGTTGAATCAATTACTGAAAGAGTCTTTTTTTATTCGTTTAAAATATCAATACTTTTTTGTAATACTGTTTATTTACGTAAAAAAATCACAAGTTTTTAATTTTTTATTTCCCTCGTTTACTGAGTGTCATATTTTTTTATTTTTCGTTTTATATATTTATATTTTTTGTAATACTCTTTATTTTGGTACGAAATTCATAACTTTTTGTAATCTTCAGTTTTCTCATTTACTAAAAGTGTCATTTTTTTGATTCGCTTAAAATATTAACATTTATATTATTTGTTTAACACAATAACGTTAGTTATCGATTCAGCTTTTAATCATTAACGATGAAAAACTTCGTAATTATTCAGTCTCGTTTACTGAAAGTGTTTTGTTTTTTTTATCCAGTTTTTTTGTATCGTAGTTAGTTTTCGTACATTTTATTCTTCCTTTTTTTTTAATCATTTCAAGATAAATTATACATATTTTTTAAATTTATTAATTTCTTAAACTATATATTTTAATAGTTTTAAAATTGATACTAATTTTTTTCATTTGAATTCATTAATCAGACATATTTTCGTACAAAAACATATTTTTTATTTAATAAATTAATACCATTTTTCATTAATTCAATTATTTTACATTAAGCTTTCACTCAGAAATGGTTAAAGAATGTCGTTTAAAGTTTTCCAGATAACGAAGTACACTACATTGCATAATTCTGGAAAAACTTTAAAGTTATAGACCAGTTAAAGCAAATTGTGCTAATTAGTGTGAACGTTTAAACGTTGAATTGTGAAACCTGAAAAAAACGCCTGAAAATTTTGTTAGAATTTTCCAAATTAAAGTTCGTTATCACAAAAATACACCAAATGAACAATTTTAATGTAAGTAATTGTAAAAGACGCATTAACCGAGCTTCAAGCTTAAAGTAAAAGTTTTACATTATTGTGTGTATTGTAATGTAATATGTGGTATTTAAATCAATAAATTATAATTAAATTCATGTACTTAGATTATTTTAAAACACTGTCTTATGAATGTAATATTAAAACAAGTATATTTCTTTAAGTTAATGTGAATGTGCTTAATTATTAACCTTTAAATAAGTGTCAAGTTAGCTTACTGCTGTTTTAAGCAAATGTGGGGTGTGTTGAATAATTGTGTGTTTTAATTAAAACCGAGGAATGAATTCTTCAGAAGGTATGTTAAATTCTTTACTTTTCTCACTGTATTTGTGTAAAACATGAAGTTGCTTTAAGGTTTTTTTTAGATTATTTAAAACGTGAAATATCACTTTTTTTATATTAATTTAAATCAGTGTTTCCCGATTAGTAGTACGCGTATCCTCATAGGAACGCATAATTGCATTAAGGGGTACGCTCAACAATTTATTGATTAAGATGGTTTAATCAATAATAAAACAATTACGCAAAATAAAAATTACTAATATTTCATTTTACTGATAATGGTGTAGTTATAACATTGTAGTATGTTACACGTATCACTGATAAAACGTATATTCAATTGATCAATATAAATACACCAGGCACTATTAAGAGGTTGTTTCAATAAGGAGTACACAAATTTGAGATATTTCATAAAGTGGTACCCAGGAAAAAATATTAGCAGCTAACGATCTACCGTAACAAAATTACATGTAAAACGCACTGTCTTCTTCTTCTTTTGAGTTTTAAACATCCAATATCATATGCAGTCAGATGAAGAATAATAATACACCTAATAGAGATTATTTTGAAAAATCAAATCATAATTATATTTTATTTAGTCTCATTAGCATAGTTTTATTTTATTTGAATGTTTTTCACAGATACTTTGTGGCACATTTTTTAATTTTATAAAATAAAACAACTTTGTTTTAACTAATTTTTATTGCTACACTTTTTCCAACCGGTTTCAACAAGAACCTTGTTATCATCAGGGTTTATGTACTAATTCTAAAACATTAAAATACTCATAGTGATGTTATAGATATCTATCACTTTTCTATGAGTTTTTCAATGTTTTAGAATTAGCACATAAACCCTGATGATGACAAGGTTCTTTTTGAAACCGGTTAGAGACAGTGTACCAATAAAAAGTGGTTAAAACAAAGTTGTTTTATTTTATAAAGTTCACTTTTATTTTGATGGTAGTAAAGGCAAAAAAAATGTAGTCCTCTTTTATCATGTTTAAAATTAGATATACCTACTCGACTTTGAAGTATTTCTTGAATTTGTACGCGGAAATACTAATTAAGAACCAGTGTCTTATAAAAATTGTATCTTAAACCTCTTTAGAAAAGGTTTCAATAGAATTCAATGTAAGTAAAATAATTATTCGATACGGGCCGCGCCTTTAAAGAAGTGTCTAGAATATAAAATTAGAAATTGACAGAACACTCGGTCTACGTTTTCTCGTTACGTAAGAGATTGAATATTTTATTGAATGCTTTACTTTGTTTACATTTACCTCAAATTTCTTTTTTTTAATGTGATTTATTTATCTAAAATCATGGATAAACCATATTTGGTGTATTTAAGAACCTGTTGAATTAGTTAGATATTTAAACTGCTTTGTAGCAAATTGGATATCATCTAATTACGTATACTTTTACGTGGTATGTATTAAATATCCGCATTTTCTTCTCAAAGTATCGACAAAGAGCTTGATAAAGAGTAAGCAACGTCAACTTTATTTATTCACTTTGTGGTAAGTATGATAAAACACTTGTTTTTTACCACATTGTTTAAACCACTTTTTATTGGTATACTTTATCCAACCGGTTTAAAAAAAACCCTTGTCGTTATAAGGGTATATGTACTAAGTTCTAAAACATTGAAATACTCATAGTTATTTACCCTTCCCCTACCAAAAACTTCCACGCACTCCGTACACCATATGCAAATATGATTTTAAAATGTTGTTTTTATTGTGCATCGCGTAGCGAATACGTCAACTCCAAATGACAACTTGTGAGCTACGAATGCAATCGCAGTATAACAAAAACAGTATGACAAGGTTCTTGTTGAAATCGGTCAATAAAAAGTGGTTAAAACAAAGTTGTTTTATTTTATAAAATTTATAGAATGTGCCACAAAGTATCTGCAAAGAAACAGTCAAGAAAATATTTTTTTTATTTTAACGGCTGATTTCGAAAGCTACAGATGCTTCCATTTTCCATCTTCTCGTCTAAATATAAACTGAATAAATAAAACTCCAGTGGTTAAAACAACGTGTTTAAATCAAAATTTTATCTAATTACCTTTTTTTTACGATAACAATTTAAATTCACATTTTCCAGTATTCGTAAATTTAATATTCAATACTAAAATTCCAATTAATTTTTCTCTAATAAATCTCAAATCTGAAAGTTAATATGTTGGTTTTGTTGTTATAATTGAATACCAAATTCTAGAAAGTAGTGTGCAACAAATTTTTATCCTAGAAAAATTCACTTCCAGGACAATATATTACCTGCACAAATGGAGGGTTGATAAAGTTTAGAACAAAGTGCGCCTTTTCTTCATCCATAATGTATGTAGATCTGACGATTCCATCTAGTTCTCTTAACTTGAATCAATATACCCTTTTACTGGTATCTCCCATAACATTTCAGATGTATGGTATACGAATCAATATTTCATATTATATGAATACAACTGTCCTGAGTAAACTGTATTGCATGTTCTCTTCCTTTTAAAATTTCCATTTGAATAATATATAAAAGTTTTAAGTATCCTTTTGAAGGTAAATCAGCTTTCACTGAATAACAATTAAATTATGTTTTTGAAGAAACACATTGGAGTTATTATTAAACAAATCGTGTGAGTATAAATAATTTTTTTTCAAGTTTAAAATGTTTAAATATATCTGGATGACATTTACATTCAAGTTTTTTCAAAAATTAAATTGAATTTGTTGTAATTGTAAAACATATTTTATAATATTTCAAATTTTGATATAAAACATTAATTTAATATAAAATTTTACACTTCGAGACATCCAGTACGATGCAATCTTGCAATCAATATTAAAATCATAGAGCAAGTTATGCAAATCAAGTATTTGGGTGTCAAAGTGTCCAGCAGTAATAACCTCTACAATGAAGTAAGAGAGCAAGCTAACAAGGCCTTTGCTGTAGCTAGATGCTTGAAAAATTTTGTATCGAGAAATAAATACGTGGTAAAAGACAGTAAGGTGAGAATCTATAAGACCTGCGTGAGACTTATCTTGACATATGGCACAGAAACAAGAGCCGTCACCGCGAGAGCAAAAACCTTCTTAGGAAATCCAAAATGAATACTCTGCGACCCATTGCAGGCCTAACTTTTCGCGACAGAGTAAGAAACTCTGAAATAAGACTGGTAAGGATAACAGCGGACAGCAGCATAAGTGGGATTTGACCCCCAGGAAGACCACCTAAACGATGGTGTGATAGCCGGTCTTCCACCTCCCAGGAGTGGATCGGAGAATGACAGAACATAGTCCTAAAAAAGGAAGAAGAAGAAGAAAATTTTACTTGGTTAAAACCATTGTGACACGTGTTTTGATGAATTCCGCATCATTTTCAAACACCAAACATGTTTGAAATACGCGTGATAGTAAATTTAATTAAAAGTGGTATGTACCAAGTATATGTATTGTATATTGCCACAAAGTGACTGCCTTATAAATTATTGAAAATGAAATCTCATACGAAAAAAGTGTCCCCTTAAGTATAACCTTTATTCGCGTATTATATAATTGCCTTGACAAGAGCTTTTATTTTTTGACTGATTTCTCAGTACTAAAGCTTTCTGAAAGGTGCTTTTTAAAACTTCTTCAACCAATACCAGCCAACACCACTCAACGCATGCCAATAATTCAATCGTAAGTCAGCTGTAGTCAAACTTGTAACCTTGCTTTGCTTTTATCGGCGACACATTCACTACACATTGCTTACGCCAAAGTTTCTCAAATATCGCACTATTTGAGAAGTTAAGCTCCGTTCCAAAGTACTTCGTCATATTATTATTGATTATCTTTGACAGGATATTGTGCTTTGAAGCGTCGAGCAAACTATTGACCGGATTTCCCCAATTTCAAACAAATGGCTATTCTGGAAATTTGATAGGGTAAATCGAGCAAGAAAAATGGCAGAGCATATAAAATGAGTTTCACAAATTTGAGCCGATCGTTAAGTGATTTTACGAACCTATACTTTATTTGCACTTAATGGTTCATACGTCACTGAAATTCATTTGAAAAAGCTCTTTTTATCTACATTATATTAAATGGATCAAAGTTTTTCATTTTAATCCCACAATGGCATAACCTGTACATTTTATTTTAAGTTATAAAAGGAGGATGATTAGGAGAGTGTTTTAATAATGAGTACTTAAATGATAAGGAATGAATGATAAAAAATGATAAAGAGAGTGTTTTAATAAGGGGTACTAAAAAATAAGGAATGAATGATAAGAAATGATAGAGTGTTTTAATAAAGGATACTAAAATAATAATGAATGAAATACTTTACCATTTTTTTATATCTTAACAAAGATGAAAAAGAAAATGGAAGTCTGGGTACTTACAGAGATTATGACCCAGCATAAGCTGGTTAGGTAATCACACATGCAACATTCTATCCATGATAGACAATCAAACTACTAAAATTTTTGGAACTTCTACATATAGACTTCTTTTAGTTGGTCCTAATTTGGAGTACAGCCTGTTTTATTTGTAATTGTAAAGTGAATGAATGATGCTGTATTTTAAAATAAGTATTTATTAGATATTTTAACCAAAATTATTTGATTTTTTGATTGATTGTTTATTATAACATTTCATAAAAACCAATTGTTACTTTTTTAGAAAATATACGTCACCTTTCCATGAATTTTTGGCATATTATTAAAGGTATAGGAATATTGTTTTTGGGTTATATTAAATTACTTACTCATTTGATATTCCAAGTACTTTCCAAGTGTTCTTCTTCGTGCCCCAATAATTACATTAATTAATTTCAACGACTAGTATTATTAAGGATGATGTCAGGAACAAATCGTATCCTTGGATTATAGAGTAAATTGTCTAGGATCGTGCCTTTGAAGGTTTCAGAATTACTAGCGCTTACACATGTTGAGCATATTAAATCCTGTAATATGGATAATGATAAATATTTCGTCTAAGTGTAATCAGGACCGTTATAACATGTTGGAGACTGAGAACTAATTAATTACTAAGTTCTCTTTACGCGCGATCTTTAATCAGACAGCATATTATTATGAAATTACCGCTAAATACTTCGTAGTAAGGAAGAGATTATTGTCATATGCCCGATGAAAGCTCCGGAAAATATTTTTTTTTTTTATTTATTTATTTAATATAGTTACATTTTAAAGTACAGAATAATACATTTTCTAAACATTTGTAAATTTGGCAAACTTTTAGTTTTAGATTCGCTGTGCCTCTCCAAAAAAGAGACTGAGCTCTCGTGCTTGGAGAGGGACTAACACTCATGGTTTAATTTTTTATACAATTAATGGTATAATTGTATTTTTTCAAAAAAAAATTCAAGATTTATATTTAATGTGTATTAATTTTTTTCTTAAGAACTTTCTATTTTTTTTTAATTTCTTTAGGGAGTTTATTGAAATATTTAATTCCCAAATATTTGAAGTTTTGTTGAAATTGCTTAGTATTGCATTTTGGAGTTAAAAAATCATTTAAGAATCTCGAAGATAAACTTTATTTTAAATTCAAATATTTGTCACCCTTTAGTATTAGAAAAATTGCGTTTTTACTATAAATGGTTTCTATGTTTGAATATGAATAGTAAAAAAAAAAGTTTAACATGGTAAATACTGTACTACTATTTCTTAAAATCTATTTAGATTATCATTTTGAAACACAGTATGTATAGCTTAGTTTAAATTTTAGAGTTGGGATTTAGAAATGGGATCATTAACAATAGGGGGGAGGCGTTAGTCATTGTCATATTGTTAATTATGGGATTATTTATGTTTTTAACAATAATATACATATCAATCACTTAACAGAGCCTTTTGCACCATTTATTGCAGTTATGGGCCAGGAAAAGCTGTATGACAGACAAACAAACATTTTACGTTTAAACAAACATATTTTTAACCCTGTGAGAGATAAACCACATAATTTAAATAAAATGAAATGTAGGTTTGACGTCACTGCGAACTCACGCCATAAAATAAACATAATAAAGATATTTGAATAGTAAAGTCGTAAAGGGCTTCAAAGGGATAAGAAAAATTCAAGGAAATGGGGTAAGTTAGATTGAGGCTCGATTTCCGATGCTTTTCAAAAATTCGCCATACAAACATTGATTTTATAAAGAAGTTTTACTTTCACATCAATAAATTAATCGAAACACATGGTAAAATCGAAACTTCATGTTTTTAAATACACTAAAGATCCGTTGTAAAAGTTCTCCTAGAAAGTGTTTTTTGTTGTTGTTTTAAATAAATCTGAAATGTGAAAATACTTTTCAGTATGTTTTATTTAACATTTTTGTAATAATTGTAAAACAAAATATTTAATAATTGTATTACAATGTAGTTAAAACAATTTTTCCTCATAACATGTTTTTTAATCGGTCTCATTACAAGAGGAAATAATTCATTAATATAAACATTTATATATATATATATATATATATATATATATATATATATATATATATATATATATATATATATATATATATATATATATATATAAATATATATATATATATATATATATATATATATATATATATATATATATATATATATATATATATATATATATATATATATATATATATATATATATATATATATATATATATATATATATATATATATATATATATACATATATATATATATATATATATATATATATAAATATATATATATATAAATATATATTTATATATACATATATATATATATATATATATATATATATATATATATATATATATATATATATATATATATATATATATATATATATATATATATATATATATATATATATATAAATATATATATATATATATATATATATATATATATATTTATATATATATATATATATATATATATATATATATATATATATATATATATATATATATATATATATATATAAATAAATATATATATATATATATATATATATATATATATATATATATATATATATGTTTACATATAAGTATAAATATAATAATATCCTTTTTCGTATATTTTTATTTATATATTACTTTTCCTACTCTGTAAGTTCAATGACATTCCCATTGATTGATTTGACTCGGAATATATATTTAAAATAAATAACATAATACTTACCACAATATAACATTGCTGCATAACTGGGTGTTTATTCATTATCATTGAAATTATTTTATCCAATCCTATTTAAATCACCATCACACAATATAAGCATCTCAACAGTTTAATTCAAGAATACTCAGCGTATACAAAAGAACAATGCAATGAAAATTAATTATAATGATAATGACGTCCCTCGGCCAAATTTATGCGCGGGAATCATAGCCTTCCGTCTGCATTTTTAATTGTTTTAATTTTTCATTCATTAAATATGGCGGAAGGGCTGAGAAAATTTAAAAGAAAAACTCTGTCGAAATAGCATTGGAAGACTGCCAAGCACTTCAGTATTGATTTGCTGTACTCAGCGATGTCAACTGGGGTCTTTCATTCGTATGGTCGAATAAGTTTATATATAAAGTCAGAAATGACAATTCATTGAATAAAATACCTGTAAGACCAGTTAATAACTTTGCAACTATTAATTATTAAGAAATGAGTTTTTATATGTATTTTGAATGTAAAATAGGTCTGTGTTCATCGTATAAGGCATGTTTTCAAATAATAAATAGGAACTCGTTTGTTAATTGCGTTCAATTCGAAACAGATTTAGATAATAAAAAAAACGACTTTTGATACTTTCATGTTAATTTCAATATGTGAAATAAGACTTTAATTAAAGTGGTCTTACACGAAGTGAACGACAATAATAAGGAGTGTTATATTACTAATATTAATATACTATAAAGTAAACATTGCTGTCAATATTAAAAAAATATAAGAAAATATTCAATTAAAATAACAGTGAAAAATCACATACATTCATTCGATTTCTTAGATAAATATTGTTCAAATTCAAAACATTGTATTTAAATACCTAGAATTTCACTAGAGACAAAAAAATATAAAAAATATCTCCTTACTGGAGATAATCCGGATTCGTGAACAAGTATTTGGACACACTCAAAATGTTGTAATATGTTCTGTTTAAAATAGAAGCTTAGGGTAAAAAATCTTTCTAATAAGTCAATCAGTATAAAAGTTAGACTACACAGGGTTGATTTATATCGTATGGCGGACTTCTACGTTTCCCGACGAATCCCGATAAAGGTCAAGTTGACAAACGAATATAAAACGTAAACACACTTTTTTTCGGTCGGATTCCATTTCCTCCACCCTTTGAGGTCACGCTTTCAAAGTGATAGAAATCTTTGTCAAGAGGAAAAAACATTTGTAATAAATCTTCCACACATCTTTTATAAGCAGGATCGGCTGTTATAAAGAAATGATTGAAAAAGAGAGAATGGGTATTTTTTTCATAACATACAACACGTAGAATCTGACATCTGAAGAAAGCTCCGTTATTCATCTAGCCAAGCGTTTCTCGCCCACACACATGCGGATCCTTTGTTATATTGCAGGATGTGTGGAATACAAAAAGCGGGTTTCTTAGCTGTTTACCACTCCATTATTTTTGTTACACTTGAAAATTGGACCTTAACGATAAGCGTCCATTTATAGCATGATTTTGAGAATATCTCTTAAGTACTTAAACTTGCCGCACGGAGCGGTATTCCGTCGATGATATATAAAGTACTTATTTACTAAATATGAAATGTAAAAACGTCAAGTATCTACCAAAAAATATTTTTTTATTGTAATATTTTATTTATCTTATAAAATTTGTAAGACTTGACCAGATACTTATTTACAAATCTGTATCTTCTCTGCTTAAATATTATTTAAATCCATTTCTCATGTGTGTGATTATAATCCAGGATTCGGATCTCACATACTAATATAAGAGTTTCTGCTTAATAAAAAGCTTCTTTACATCTCACCAATAGATGTCTCTAGTGAAGTTCTAGTGATTCATGAACAAGGTTTCTAAATTGGTTCATATATATAGAACTTCCAAGAATTTGAGTAGTGTGGTTGTCAATAATGGGTAGAATTGGTGAATGTTACACGTGTGTAAAGTGATCACTTAAACCAGCCTATGACGGTCGTAAGCCCCGTAAATGCCCAGACTTCCATATTCTTCTTCATCTTTGATGAGATGTCAAAAAATAATATGAAAATAACTCCTGTAATTGGAGATAATCCAGATTTTGTGAACAAGTATTTGGACACACTCAAAATGTTATTTAAATCCAATAAAAAATTCTGATATTAACTTAATCACGGAACGTTTTTATGAGGATATCTCGTAAGTGCTTAAAAAGCTTGGCGCTAGGAGCGGCATTTCGTCGATCATAGATAAAATAATAACGTTTAAAATTCTTACACAAATAATTAATTTTAATTTGTTGAATTTTATTCATTTGATAAAAATTTAACTTTCATCTCACCATAGATGTCTCTAATTAAATTTTTGTGAATCAAGCACCAAGAATTTGAGTCGTGTGGTTGTGAATCGTGAGTAGAATTAGTGAATCATGGTTGTCAATCACAGGTAGAATTAGTAAATTAGTGAATAAGTGAATTAGTGAATGAGTGGATAAGTGAATTATGTAACACGTAAAGTGATCACTTAAACCGGCCTATGACGGTAGCAAGCCATGTTAAAGTCCAGACTTACAAATTCATCTTCATCTATGTTAAGATGTCAAAATATAAAAATAGCCCCTAAGTGGATAAAACCAAGATTTGTGAACAAGTATTTAGACACATTCAAAATGTTGTGAACTTGAACTAAAACATGATATGGAAGCAAATAAAACTAAGAAATATTTTTATAAAAGGCATTTAAAGTTATTTAGATAGATACTAATGTCTTAGGCATTTCTCGAAAGTAGAAAGTTTTGTTTTAACAATTCTTACTAAAAGTAGGTACTTTAGAAACGGCAAGATAAAATATCAAATTTCATTAAATGTATCTACTTGAAAAACAAATAATTTTGCTAGACTTAATGTAAGTTGTAATTGATATTACGGATTTAATTGTATAAACAACTTTTCTAATCCCCTTTAACTTTTGTCTTAACAACAGTTTGGAGAAAAAAAAACAAAGGAAAATAATAAAAACTTTTCATTCACACGAAAAGGAGAAATTTTTGAGAATGAATCAATATTTTATCAAGCATCCTCAAGGTTGTGATTGACAGCATAAGTTAATGATTTTTTGATATCTCAACATATGTAGATGTCAAAAAATGTAAAATTACTCATAAAAAGTGGAGAAACCCGAATTTGTGAACACACACTCAAAATGTTGTATAAATCAATGTTGCTGACTGTGTTGGAGTATTAAATGAATATTTGCATTTTATTTTACACATAAATATTTAAATAAATATGAATGTATGTATTTTGAACCGAATGAGTGAAAAAATCGTAAAACAACTTTATTAGGGTAATGTAGTTGGTAATCATAAAGAAACAGATGAAGATCGAAAAAATCTTCTGCACGTTCGAGTATTTCAAAAAATTTTGTCAGGTCAGGAGTCTGAATAATCGGTGGGTATATATGAAGAGATGCATGACCGTGGAATAGGCGAAAATTTTCAGAAAAAAACAGATTGGTGTAGCTTTCCATTCTCCTTGTTTACCCCTACGGGGAAGTGGCGTGATGGTGAGTAAGTTTTGTTTATTATTTAAAAATAGTCACTTATTTTGCCCGCCTCCGTAGTGTATTCAATTTTTCAATTCAATTCAATTCAATTTATTCAATAATTAATATATACATTAAAAACAAACATTCAAGGCGTATACATTAAAAAAACAAATTAAAAATTACGCAAGAAGACTCTTGTTAAATGTGTAGAAGAATCTCGCTTCGGAGAACTCCTTCGGACACATGGAACAGATCAATATCCAATGTGATATTGTTCAACATAGCAGTAGCTCTTCCTACAGGCATAACCATCGGCAGGTTGGTCCTGTGTATAGGAATGTGAAACAATCTATGCCGACGCTGTCTTAGGTAACTATCGGGAACATACAGACCAATGCTCTGGATAATTTCAGGATTATCGATCATACCGCGCAACAATCGATAAAAATGCGTAATCAAATACACATTCCTGTAACGGTCAGCACGCTCGGCTACCGTTCTGGAGGTCCCGGGTTCGATTCCCAAGGGGGGTAAAATAAATATGAGTGATTTTTTCACTGTAATATTTATTCAATATTACCATGGACTGGTACCTGAAGTGGAGGGCTAATCACCTTTCCTTCATGTGTAAACGATCAAGATAACACTGCGTTTATATGACACAGTGCCCTATGCACCATTGGGGTGCGGATAAGGGTTTTATATATATATATATATTATATATTTTAACAACCATCATTGGGAATATCACCCTGAACCTCCAGCACGTTAGCCAAGCGTGCCAACCATTGCATTATTTAGGTGATATTGGCTTTACACTGAACGAACGACAATATTTTCCTTCCGCTAGGTATGACTAACCCAATTTAATCTGTGATCGTATCGCAAACGCGATTTATTCAAATTCAAGTTTGCCCGTGACATATTCCGATAAATTTCCTCCTCACATTATCTACTTCCTCTTCATCCTACCTTCTTTGACAAATACACATTTTCACAAATTTCCTCACCCCCTAACCCTCCTATCTATACCCGTTACATCGACTCCCCCTTTCGCCTTATTCCTCTCGATTTATGCGTATTATTAAATGAAACTTTTGAAAGGAATGTCAGAAAACAAAGGATACACAAACATATGTATTAAAGGAAACCTCAGATGTTTGATCTGACTTACAGCTAACTCTTCGAATGATTTCTGGAATTTTATCAAAATAAAAAGTCCTTTTATTTATTTTAAGTATAATTTATGTAAGTATTCCTTTATGTAAGAGGTAATACATTTTTTTACATTTTGGCATCTCAGCAAATATGAAGAAGAATATGGAAGTCTAGGTATTTGCACGGCTTACATCTTGTCAAGGGCTGGTTGAAGTTATGACTTTATACACGTGTAACATTCACTCTTTTACCTTACATATAATCAACAACCATACGTAAACCACTATATTTTTCATTCAACTCATGTTCACATACATACCTTAAATACCTAATATATGAGAAATATATATTTTCATAATTCGATATTTCAGTAGAAACGAAAAATAGCGGTGATAATACAAAACGCAATGATAAATATTACTTACACAACACATGGTACCTCTTCTATTCGTATTGTTGTGTATACATCGCTCTATTTTGCTCTTGTGGCTTTGGAATATCTAGCTCACTTTCTCTTTCTCTCTGTATAAACGGTGTATCTTTCTTCTCTCTCATGTAACGAAATATATCTAATGAATCCCCACTTAAGAAGTTTCATTTGTAACAATTACAATCTATGTAGACTCAGCATTTTTTAAATTTCATTTTTAAATTATTTATCTTGTACTGTACTTTTGCTAGAACTGTTCCTAAATATTCATAATTTGATGAATAAATTACTGACTTATCGCTTAAATATGCATTTAAGCTGAATTAATGGTATCGCTGAAGATTCCGCTATTATACCCGTCAAGTTCTTGAGAGATTACCATAGTAACGAGGGAATATTATGGCACAAATGAATATGTATTTCTGCAAGACCATCTTAATATTCTTGAATATCCTAGGTTTGTACGGAGTGTTTAGTCATTTATTAATATCAAGATATAAATCATTTTCTATAATCGTCGTATCCAATGTTTTCGGTGACACTTTGTGATGTAAACAAACAACTGAGACCCTTTATTTGGATGTATGCATGATCTTAACCGAATTATTTGATAAACTGGAAGGCGTCTGAAAACACGATTTTTTTTTAATGCAGTTTTTATTTGACCAGTCATATTTATCTACAACATTTTGAGTATGTCCAAATACTTGTTTACAAATTTGGGTTTTCTCTTTGTGTTTTATTGACATGTCTCATGTGACATGTCAAAAATGTGATACATGTCAATACACTCAAAATGTGAATACCAGTTTAATTATTTCTCAGTATTAAAACCATTACCTATGTTTTGTTTTATTCGTGTTTAACTGGTTAGTGTTATTACTATGTTCGCCTTGAAAGCTCAAAACCAATTTAAACTTTACGACGACCGTCATTTTTAAACTAAAACACTTGGACTAACGTAGTTAGTTAAAGTTACGTTAAACATACCTATATTATATAAACTTTTCTCTTTTCTCCATTTTACGTCAAAGGCTAAGCTCACATTAGCTCACACAAGCTTGTCTACAACACTGAGTGCTCCAGTACACTTTTTTCTTACTCCATTTTTATTTTCTTCCCTATATGGAAGCAATGTCCATCGCTTCAGTTCTTTTACTAAAGTAACGTGTATTGTACATATTTATTTAATTTCCAGACCTTGAAATAAAAGAAACATTTCATCTGGAAGATAGAAGAGACCACATTACGTCAATGATTGTATATAACATTTGAGTGTGTCCAAATATTTGTTCACAAATCTGGATTATCCTCAATTATGGGAGATATTTTTATTTTATTTATTGTTTCGGCATTAACTTTGTGGTAAGACATGTTACAATAATTAAAGAAAACACTTGTTTTATATTATTTAAGATATTTTTATATTATTTTTTAACATCTAAAAATAGTTTATCATCGACTAAAAATAGTTTCTTCTCAATAAAAAGCTTCTTTTCTTTTCATCTCACCAATAGATGTCTCTAGTGAAGTTCGTGTCTCTGTAAATACCCAAATTTTCATCTTATTTTTCATCTATGTTGAGATGTTAATACGTTAAAATAAATCCTAGATGGAGAAAGTCAATTGTGTAGGGTTGTGGTCCCGTGGTTAGTATCATGGACTCTTAAGTTAGAGTTTCTCGGTTCGAACCCACTCTACCAAAATTCGGCTCCTATTTCTAATAGAAAGCCGCTTAGGCACACAGAAATAGTATGAAATAAAAGTATTTGTGTAAATAATAAAAACACAAATACATACACTCTCTTTTTTGAAATAAAAAAATATTTTTATTTATTCAAAAAGAAAGTATTTGGATACACTTTAAGCGTTGTCATACCATATATAAAATATGTTTATTTGTCGTATTGTGTGTAAGCTCGTAGCAGTATCTATGGTTGATTGGCTAGTACGATAAAGCAATATTGAGTACGATTATAACAGTATTTAAGGTTAAACATAATTTTTTTTTAAAGACAATATTTTATTAAACCCAATCACGTTGTATAAAAATAATTATTCCCATAAAATTTTATGAGATAAAACTTCGTAACGCGAAATTAGAAAAACCCTGGTTTGAATAAAAAGTATAATTTTATACACAATTTCGTTCACGTTCCACATATTGCTTTAAAATTAGGATACAATTGTGGCGCTTATATTCGAAATTTTTATAAATATAGATTAATAAAGCATATATAGTCAAACCAGACGCATGCCTAAAAAAGTGGCGCATTAGATGACCAAATGGACTCTTGATCTGTCGTTGGCTAATGCAAGTGAAAAAAAAAGTGTCCCGTTATAAACGGTTTCAAAGCTGTCCCAGGCATTTCATTATTTAGGTAATTTCAAGGTAGGGTTTTTTAAGGGATTCATTTACTGAAATTCACGTTATAAATTCTCCTTCTCCCATTTTAAGCTTCAAATCATCCATTTTGAATTTCAGTTATATTTAATAAATACCACTTTTATTCAATAAATTCCAAGAAGAACTTAAATTAAAAATGAATATTTATTACCACAAAGTGAATGTCGAATCAATTAATGAAATTCATCTCTTCCGTTAAATATAACAAAAACATTATTTGCTATTTTGCGTCGGTGTAGCGGTAGATTAAAGTTTTTATTCGACTTGCTTTGAAATCCTTCTTGCAGGCCTTACCTGAAAATCGCTAGCTTTTTTAAGCTCCCTAATGATCCTTTTTGCTCTTGTGACTAAAGAGTGTGGGATCTTCTCAGCGTTTTACATTGCAACAATAAAAGCTTAACGTTTCCAGAGGTTTTCAACGTCGGAAAGCTTTACCATAGCTTCTGCATTAATATGTTATGCTCTGTGGATCTACTCTACTATTTTATTTGTTTTTTTGGTTATGTAAAGTAAAAGACAAAAATGTTTGATTCATATTTTAAAATTCATACTGCTGTATTTTTCATGAAAACGTCCAAAAAAATTACCGCTTTCGACATTCACTAAGTCGACAATTTTTTTTTTTAAATTTCATAGCAGGATGGTTGCCTAGTTATTTTTTTTTAATAAGAACACTATTTTACTTTGCGTTTGACTGCTTCATTACTTCGCCTTTTACTCTAGAATATATTGTAAGAATTAGTGATTTTTTTCCAAAAAAAGGCTCCATCTTTATTTATTACTGAAGGTTTGTGAAAAAATTGGAGAAAGTTAACTATTTTGAAAGAAAAAGAGCTTTTACATAATGGAATAAAAAGAAAACACTTTTCCATGTTAAGCGTAAATACAAGTAGATACTGTACATTAGTAAAGTATGTACCTACTGTAAATAAAAGTCATTGCTTGTTCAACTTCAAAGTCAAAGTAAGTTGACTAATCAAAACGATAAGTGACAGGTGGCTTAGAGAAGGGAAATAAGATACACATAATTATTTTTGGACATCTCATCACAGATGAAGAAGAATATGGAAATTTGGGTATTTACGGAACTGACCACTTTCCACACGTATGACATTCACCAATTCTACCCATTATCCAACTTATTTCATAAACAAAATGATACATGCATCATATCAAGTTGAGACACCTTTAAATTTTTATTTTGAGTATTTAAAGCATGGTTAGCTTTGTGGTATGGTAATTAAACTTTTTTTTCCATTTATAAATGTCAAATGATAAAAATTTCATTTTGACCACCCGATGGATGGAATGAGCCATAATAAAAAATGTGATTTTTAAAGTGGTATTACACAAAGTGAACAATAAATGATAAGGAGAGTATAAGTTATAAAATTGATATTTCTTTGATTTCCAAATTTGTGGTCTTCGTATTTCTATTTTATCTTTATTTGGAAATGTTAAAATTAATTACCGACATTTCAATGTACCCGTATTCTAAATGAAGGGAGAAGATCAGTTATTTTAAACAGAATCACTTTGAATGCTGATAAAACAAACTACGTATTTAAGTTGAATTCGGCAAATCTTGTAATTACAAAGCTCGGATGTTTTTAATAGACTTTCTTCGAATTTTACTTTGTCAAAAGCTTTCGCAAAACTTTCCACTGACGGATTCAACTTTCAGATTTAATTATTTCGTTATTTGACGATCCAGATAGTATGGAAATTTAAACGTCATTTACATTATAGGGTTGTAACACATCTATATAAAACGTATCTTCAAAGGACATTTAAAGAAACGTTACTAGCAAACTAACCGTTTCGCCTTAAACTTAGTCATCCGTTTCAAATATCTAAATAATCTCAACAATCCTTTATTATTTTTTTAGATAATGCTTGTCTTGCTTTCTTTCCTTATTTCATCATTTGTATGAGGGACCGCATTTCGACAGCATTAAGTCAATTTATTGTTTCGGCATTCACATTGTGGTAAGACAAGATGAAATTATAATAGAAAAACACTCGTCCTTTTACCACTTGAGTTTATTTTTTAATGACAACTAGTTTCGGAAGCTATGCTTCCATCTTCAGGTCTAAATGCAAACTAAAACAAAATAAATATTTATCTGTTCTATAAATAAGGAGAGGGGTAACTAGTTGCTATAAAAAATATACTCAAGTGGTAGAAAAACAAGTATTTTCTTTTAAAATCGCATTAAGTCAACATCATCCTTTTTTCCCAACTCCATGCTTCGGTTCCATAAGTAAGGGTTGGATCCAGGATTCTGTTGTGTAATACCAGTTAATATTTTGCTGACGGTTTTTATTTGCTATTACTGATTTCAGTGCACCATTCACTCTGTTCCTAATATTCATTATCCTTTCCATATCTTTATCATTTTTTCTATCTCTAGAAAACATACTTCCCAAATACTGAAAATCATCTTCCTTTTCCACAAATTTCCCATTCAACTAATATTTCACACCCAAGTCTACTCCATTCACCTATTTTTCAAACCAAAATATTCATTATTTCTTGATTTCAGGAACGCAATTTTATATATTTGACATCTCAATATTGATGAATAGAAAATGGATGTCTGGGTATTTATAGTACCTTTAACCTGTCATAAGCTAGTATAAGTGATCACTTCATACAGCGTAACATTCGCCATTCTACTTATGATACATTGTGAAATTTAATGTAATAGAAATGGATGCCATCTATTTATTATTTCTATCTTTTCTATTTAATCAGACTGAGCGACAGTGGCCGGATACAGCTAGTAAATAAATAAATTTATGTATTAATTTTAAATCAAACACAGATTTTTTGAGTATACTAAGTTGTATTTTATTAACAAAAACACATAAAAAAAATATATTGTGACAATTGTTTCGCCTTGTTAGGGCATTATCAAACGAATGTGAAGATCAAACGGACTACGGTCCTTATGTAGCTATACAATTCTAAGTGACAGTTTTAACACGTGCAGCAATAATTTATGGGAGACAACAGTAGCTAATGGGGGATGTAGGTATACAAATTAAACGCCAAATCAATAAATAATAAATAAATTAACCAACGAAATAAATTTATTTACTGAAATAAGATAAAATAAGCGATTCAATAAAGTTTGTATAACCAAATTCGATAATGTTTATACATTTTCCAATCATTGATGCTCTTTCAATTACATCGGGATCTCAATATTTTATTTCCATTATTGGAAATTCTCAAGAGAAGGAATCCTTACAAATTTCTTGAGCCATTTTATCAAACACTGCCTATTTATTTTCTTCCTTGATCAAACGAACCTCCTCATGCAAAAACTCAATTAACTATCAGATCAATCAGTGACGTATTATACCCACAAATAATATCCTGATTAAGAATAAAGAAAAACATTTTCAAGACGAAAGTATTTTGAGTTGTTTTGATTATATCCTGTTCATCAATTTAGTAAATCAATCAAATGTATACATCAAGATTTTATAGATATCTGAAGAACGATGAAGCGGTTTTTAACTACCAAAGTCAGAAAATATAATATTTTATGATTAAGATAGTTTAATATTTACATAATTTTGAGTATGTCCAAATAAATGTCTTGAAGTCAATATTTATACAGCGCTGTTTAGATCTCTTGCTTTGAAATGTATTCTGATTATAAGCTTCCCTAATTTGTACCAAATTTTTAATGTTTTTTTTTAACAAAGTTTTGTATTTTTTTATTACTTTTACTTATTTTTTTTCATTATTTTTATTTTTATTATATAACATTCATTTTTATTTTCTTTGTTATATGTTTATATTTTTACATATAATATTTGTATTAATTACTACATGTCGCTCACTCCTTTCAAGAACGTCATAAATCAAAAAACTTGATTTTTCAGGAGAACGTTTTTAAAGTATAAAAATATAACACAATGTATTAAAAATAAATATCAAGCCACTTATTGAACTTTTTTCTGTGCAACAGATCTTTTTAGGTAAAGCCTGAAGGTTTTTTCTCCATTTGAAAAATATTAAGTATATTTAAAAAAATAAGTAAACAATACCTTTTCTTCAAAATGCAAAACAACATTTTATGCCCTGTAGCGGGTAAATATTAAGTTAAAAATATGCCTCTTTTGCTGGGATATAGTACATTTTCTGAGCATTCCGAAAACATTTATAACTGAAAATTGACGATTTTTGGTTTATGACGTTCTTGAAAGGAGTGAGCGATGTGTTAAAAACACATTCTTTATAATCTTTTGTAAAAAGCAGTAATGCCGTTAATAAATAAATATATAAAATATAATAATAAATACTTTTTCAAATCTAAATTATCTCCAATAAGGAGTTATTTTTTACATTATTTTTTGACATCGCAACATAGATGAAGAAAAATATAGAATTCTGGAATTCACAGTAATTGGAGATAATCCAGATTTTGGACACTCTCAAAATGTTGTAAATAAATTATCTGGTCAAATTATAAGCTTGAATAATAAAAATGAAAATGGTATTTTATGGCATGGTAGTTTCTCATGTGTGTGATTATAATCCAGGATTCGCACCTCACATACTAATAGAAGAATTTTTGTTTGATAAAAAGCTTCTTTACATCTCACCAATAGATGTCTCTAGTGAAGTTCTAGTGATCCAAGAACAAAGTGTCTAAATTGGTTCGTATATAATTGAAAAGTGTGGTTGTCAAGAATTTGAATAGTGTGGTTGTCAATAATGGGTAGAATTGGTGAATGTAACACGTGTGTAAAGTGATCACTTGAACCAGCCTATGACGGTCATCAGACTTCCATATTCTTCTTCATCTTTGATGAGATGTCAAAAAAAAGGAATATTAA
The DNA here is from genome assembly GCF_059751285.1 of Brachycentrus maculatus. Classification (NCBI taxonomy): domain Eukaryota; kingdom Metazoa; phylum Arthropoda; class Insecta; order Trichoptera; family Brachycentridae; genus Brachycentrus; species Brachycentrus maculatus. The sequence goes on along the minus strand of NW_028280887.1, from coordinate 41,288 downwards.
CCTTAATACTATAATTTTCCTTAGTCTTTAAATTACTCATCGGGAATATTAAAAATGTAACACTTTTGTAAGTAATATGTTTTAAAATAAATATTGAAAATGGAAATCATGTAAAATTACAAAGTGTTTTTAAAATATAATTTATTCATCTGAGTCTTTCATAAATTTATTATTGAAAAGGGCTTAAAGGTAATCCGTAATGGTCGATTAAAATTTCATACTTGTGATTTAAATTTGTCGAAAGCAAATATAAGATTTGTGTAGCTACACAATTCCCTTTGAAATTCATTTAATTAATGCTCTTGAATAATAAATTTGTCGTGAAACTTAAAGGACTATGTGTACCTATGAATCAGTAAAAGCCTTTTACAGCAACAGAATATAATGATTTTAATTTAAAATTTACTTACAACATTTTGAGCGTGTCCAAATACTTGTTAACAAAATCTGGATTATCTCCAATTACAGGAATTATTTTCAAATATATATATATATTTTTTTGACATCTCATCTAAGATGAAGAAGAATATGGAAGTCTGGGCATTTACGGGGCTGACGACCGTTATAGGCTGGTTTAAGTGATAACTTTGCACACGTGTAACATCACACATGAAATGTCAAAAAAATAAATAAAAAAATTGCTTCGTAAATATATTTTTTCTTAATGTGTATTTTTTATTCATTTCATGTATTTACATTTTTTTAACAATTTAAATCACTATTAGTATTGTGACATATGAGATAAGCATTATCGATAAAATTACGAAAGGTGTCTTGAGATGGTTTGGACATGTAGAACGAATGAATGAAGAAAGAACGGTAAAACAAATTTATGAGGCGAATGTAATTGGGAAAAGGACCAGAGGAAGGCCGAGAAAAACATGGCACGAGCAGGTATGCCAAATACTTGAAAGTGGTCAGGTAAGGAGTCGTAATAATCGGTGGTTATGTATGAGGAGATGCACGAACGTGGAAAGGGCGAAGAATGTTTGCAAAGACCGAGTGGCTTGGCGTTCAATTCTCTCTGCCTACCCCTGCGGGGAAGCGGCGTGATGGTTTGTTAGTTAGTTTTTTATTTTTATTAGTATTGTGACGCGTGTTTCAATGAATTCAGTATCATTACCGTATGATAATGATGCTGAATGCTTCGAAACATGTGCAGGAATAGATTTCAAGAAAAAGTGGTATTTACCAAGTAAAATTTCAATTGTAAATGCGTAGATATTAATCGCAAAGTTTTTTTTCATTTGAACGGGTTTCATTATTACCGACATCATCAGAACAATGTTTTATTATTTTTACCACAAAGTAGCTCCGGATTCAATTAAACATAAACTTGCAATAAAATAGTTATTACATTTTTGACATCTTAACATGGTTGAAAGAGAATATGGAATTTTTATCAATAGATAAGGCGGTTAATTTATAGAACTATAAATTAATCGCCACAATAATTAATTAATTAATTGTCACATATATAATTATTATTATATGTGTGACAATTGCTTTGCCTTGTTATGGTATTTTCAAACGAATGTCTTTTCATCTTTATTTCACATTTAAAAATGCCATATCAAGGTGAAACAATTGTAAAAAATATAATTTTAATGTGTTTTCAACAAAATAATACAAATTAGATTTTTTTTATTTATACGCTTAATGTATATAAAATGAATAAATCTGGGTATTGAGAAGGCTTACGACTTGTCATAAGCTGGTTAAGCGATCACTTTACAAGCGTGCAAAGTTCACCATGCTACTCAGGATTGACCAACACACTTTAATTTTTTTGTTTTTTAATTAACATGACACTGTACGTGTGAGTTCACTGGATCCATCTATGGTTGGATTTGATTTGTGAGCAAATATTTGGACACATCCAAAACGTTGTAATTCTTAGTATATTATTTATCTTTATTTTGTATATGTAAGTATATTTTAGTACCCAGAGTTAACTAAATAAATTCGGTATATTTATTTGGTTAAAAAAACAAGAAAAAAGCCTGATTTTTCCTTTCATCTTTAATATTACATACAACATAGAATAAAGAAGCCACGTTTTCAAAGAAGCCTTATATTGCCCTAAAAAACGCGCCTTGTAATTTTCAATTTAGTTAATTTTCAAAGATGTGTTTTGAATATCTAACGACCGTCGGCTTTGCAAACATCGCAAATGATTTAATATGTTCATGTCTGTTTGTATTTTATTTCGGTTAAATATACTTGCATAAAATACTATATAAAAATGCTCTATGAAAAAACCCATGACATGAAAATCGGCAGCAAAATTAAAATACATACAGTAAAATTTGTGTACGCTCCATCGTAGGATCAGAAGATGCACAGCAGACACCGTAATAACGAAAAACGACTGACTGTCACAAAGTACAAGATTCGTGTAACTACACAATTCCCTTTGAAATTGATTTGATAAACGCTTTAAAAAAAATCTCGTCAAAGGACCGTGTTTACCTTTTAATCAGTAAAAGCTTGTATAGCAACAGAATATCACGATTTTAATTTAAAATTTACTTGTGACACGTGTTTTTATAATTGTTATGTTCAAATACCGTAAAATAATAATTCTGAATGCTTCAAAACGTGCAAGAATAGATTTCAGGAAACAGTGGTATTTCCAAGTAAATTAAAAGTTTTGTACTTTAATTTATCTGTGGAACCGCATTTTATTGTATAAAATAACAATTAATTTATTATTATTCGGATTGGACACCGCAATAACGAAATTTTTCAATTGTTATTTTTAATTTCAATTTATTTATTTTCAATTAACATATACATTACAAACTAAAAAAATTATAGCGTATACATTAAAATACATACAAAAATTGAAAATATGCAAGAACTATTGCTAAAGGTGTAGAAGAATCCCGCTTCGGAAAACTCCTTCAGACACATGGAACAGATCAATATCCAATGAGATATTGTTCAACATAGCGGTAGCTCTTTCTACAGGCATAACCATCGGCAGGTTGGTCCTGTGTATAGGAATCTGAAACAATCTATGCCGACGCAGTCTTACGTAACTATCGGAAACATTCAGACCAATGTTCAGGATAATTTCAGGATTATCAATCAAATACACATTCCTTCTAGTCTCTAAACTTTTGAAGCCAAGCATACCCTGGAGAAACTCGGTCGGGTAGAGCCAAGGATAATAGCTGTACTCTCTCATGTAGAGATACCTCAGAAATTTCTTTTGGACTAAGACTGTCAGAAATGAAGACTTAAGTCTGTGAGATTTTTGGAATGGGTACATGATTTTGAATATAAAAAAATATGTATTCTGGGGATAAAATGATTGATAATGATGTTTGTAGAATAAATAGTGAATGGTGCGCCAAAATCAGTTATAGCAACAACAAAATATCAACTAACAGTACGCAATGGAGCCCTGGTACTGGCATTAATATATGGGCGTGAAGCATGGGTTAATGGGGTTGGCAAAAGAAGAATGTTAGTTGACCGATAGTAGTCAAAATAAGATCTGTCATATGAATGTGCCGCAAAACCATGACATTCGAATGGTAAAATAAAGAAAAAATGCAACGTTGAGATAAGCACTATCGATCAAATTAAGAAAGGTGTTTCTTGAATGTTTTCCGCAGATACTTTGTGGTACATTTTATAAACTTTACAAAACTAAACAACTTTGTTCTAACCACTTTTTTTATTATAAGTACACATTAACCTACCGGTTTCGACAATAATCTTGTCAACATCAGGGTTTATTAAATTCTAAAACTTTAAAAACATGGTAAACATTAACGGTTTTGGAAAGGGAATGTAATTCATTTTAATGAGTATTTTAATGTTTTGAAATTTAACAAACCCTGATGATGACTAAGTTCTTGTCGAAACCGGTAGGTTAAAGTGTACTAATAATAAAAAAAGTGGTTAAAACAAAGTTGTTCAATTTTATAAAGTTTAAGAGAGGTGTGTTCAGATGGTTTAAGCCTGTGCAACGAATGAGTGAGGAAATAACAGCAAAACTAATTTATGTGGCAAAAGTAGTCGTTAATGGGAGCAAAGGAAGTCGGAAGGAAATTTGGCATGATCAATGATATCTTTCACTCTGCGAAATTTGTAACTCTTTTAATACATATAATACGTCAAAAAGCATTCAATACAGAAATTCATTTCTCACATAGCGCCATAAGCAAGCGTCAGTCAGGCAAATTTGTATCATCTTATGAAGCAGTGATTGCCAAACTTTGGAATCCCTTTATATTAAATTCATTGCACTATAATTTAGTGATAATAAAAAAATATTTACTATTTTTACTTATTTTTTAACAGGAAAACCAGTTTTGTGTTTACAAAAAATAACAAAATATAATTAAATTAAAATAAATTCAAATAAATGTTTTTCTTTTAAAAGTAATCTAAAAAAAATCGTCGTGTACATAAGAATAAATATATAATATTAAAACATACCTACATTTCTTTATCAAATAATTGAACAGTCAAATAGACATCAACAATATTTCTCATAAACATTTTAAAAGGAAACATTATTGATGTCTATTTGATGGCTCGATTCAAAAATGAATTTTGGTAGGACTTGGTGTGCATTTTAGGGGTTTTTAATAAAGTTTTGTAAATAATCTGTACTACCGGGACTCTAAAATTGATAAGTGATAAATGCTCTGGGCAATCTACAGAATTATTTACAAAATAAAATAAAAGAAAATAAGGTCAGCAGTGTTCCTAGGTATTAAGAACTCGGATAAATTTATAGATTTATTACTTGGAACTATCCGTCTAAAATTACAATATTATATGAATAAACAAACCTCATAAAAACTATAAAAGTTTACGTAAATTCCATCAAATACTTGCTGAGAGCTGTTTACTACGATTTCCATCCAAATTTGAACAGGGGTCTTTTGGTACCCTCTTCGGATCACGTGTAATTTTTGGATCATCAGAGAGGAAAAGGTTGAAAGTAAAAAAAATACATTCCCTTTTTTGTACATCAGTGAAATTTCCTGGCGGATTACAACTTTGGCGACCGCAGATCTAGACGATGCTATATCTAGGGCAACTCCCTCGACACAAAAGCCACGCTAATAACGCAAACACACCCGAAGGCTTTGGCGGGAATAACTCGTGATACTGCAGCTGCCATTTGTTTGTACGACTTTAATGAGATCCATTTGAGCCGACCACACGTGAGATCATGTTGCATTACTTTACGCTTAGAGCACCGACGTGTAACTGAGCTAAACTTGTAAATAGGTACAATCTTACAGTATGCAACGGTATGGCAATGTATTGTCAGATTTGAAGACCTTGTTAAAAGTCGCAGATGCTTTGGAAAGCTTTATATTATACAAGTTTACGAGTGAACATATAACTTTATGGAAAATATTTGCTAATTATTATATTTTAATGACTATTTAGGTATTTCAGCGTGAAATGAAGCATCTATCGTTTTATAAAAAAAAAACCTGAACATTTTGGAGCCTATGACCTGTCTGCCTTATGATCACTTAACACACGAGCAACGTTTACCATTCTACTCATGGTTGACAACTATTCAATTATTAAAATTGAAACTCATGTAAATATGATAGATCAATAATATATATCTTATTATTTTTTGACATCTCATCAAAGATGAACAAGAATATGGAAGTCTGGACATTTACGGGTCTGATGACCAACGTAGTCTGGTTTAAGTGATCACTTTATACACGTGTAATATTCACCAATTCTATCCATTATTGACAACCATACTACTCAAATTCTTGGAGGTTCTATATATATGAATTAATTTAGAAACCTTGAATCACTAGAACTTCACTAGAGATATTTATTAGTGAGATGAAAAGAAGCTTTTTTTAGCAAAAACTCTTATTTACAACATTTTGAGTGTGTACAAATACTTGTTCACAAAATCTGGATTATCTCCAATTACAGGAGTTATTTTCATATTATTTTTTGATATCTCATCAAAGATGAAGAAGAATATGGAAGTCTGGGCATTTACGGGGCTTACGACCGTCATAGGCTGGTTTAAGTGATCACTTTACACACGTGTAACATTCACCAATTCTACCCATTATCCTTATCATTCATCGTTCACTTGGTGTAAAAATACAGTATACTCGGATATATCACTATACCACAAAGTTTACAATGCGTATAGTATAAAACATCTTATTTATTGTTTCGGCATTAACTTTGTGGTAAGACATGTTACAATGATTAAAGAAAATACTTCGTTTTTTACCACTTGAGTTTTATTGTAGACTACATGTTTCAGAAGTTAAACTTCCATCATTCAGGTCTGTATAATAACTGTTATTATACAGACCTGAATGATGGAAGTTTAACTTCTGAAACATGTAGTCTATAATAAAACTCAAGTGGTAAAAAACGAAGTGTTTTCTTTAATCATATAAAACATCCATTACTATTAATAATATATTATTAAAATAATTATACCTTCTTATAACTTTCACTCCACACACGTGTTTCACACATCGCTCACTCCTTTCAACAACGTCATATTTAAAAAAAATCATCAATTTTCAGTTTTGCATGTTTTTCGAAATGCCCAGAAAATATACTATATCCCAGCAAAACGGCATTTTTTTTAATATTTACCCGCTACGGGGCAGAAAGTGTTGTTTTTGCATTTTGAAGAAAAGGTATTGCTTAATTATTTTTTTAAATATACTAAATATTTTTATAATGGAGAACAACCTTCAGGTTTTACTTAAAAAGATCTGTTGCACGGTAAAAAGTTCAATAAGTGGCTTAGTATTTATTTTTAATACATTTGCTTATATTCTCAAACTTTATGACGATAAGTTTTTTGATAAATGACGTTGTTGAAAGGAGTGAGTGACATGTAATATATATGTAACACATTATATGTAAAAAATTACGTTATTTGACACAGTTATAATAAAAAAGTTCTCCAATAAGACTGTTTACTAAATGTTTTCGTCCCAAATAAACCTTCGTTGAAACGTTTCCCTTCAGCCTACAACATTTTTGGCAAAGTAAGTTAATCCAATTGGACACGTATTTAGGAACTTGCTCAAATACTCAAACATTTCTTCTCCTGGCCTCGTTCAAAAGAAATTGGGCAATCTAGCGTGGAAAAGCAAAGAGAAAAAAGAAAAATCTCTCACTTTTTTATTACGAAAAAGGTTGTATATTAATAACAAAACTTATTAAGATAATTAGAAAATGATTAAACCCTCAAGTAGCCGTGTAATATTAATAAATAAGAACGGGCGAGTGGGTGACGAATCGCTCAATATTTTTCAAATGGAGACCTTCAGGTTTTACCTAAAAAGATCTGTTGCACAGTAAAAAGTTCAATAAGTGGCTTGATAAATTTATTTTTAATACGTTTCATTATATTCTTAAACTTTAAAAACGATCTCCTGAAAAATCAAGTTTTTTGATATTTGACGTTGTTGAAAGGAGTCAGCGATATCATTTCAGGTATTCCTGACGTCGTCTGTCATTTGAGAGAAATTTTCCTTGTCTTAGGCAGCTCTAAACAGCTTCTCGACGGTTTTGATCTTAAGTCAATAATTTATTTATATCATAAAAAGTTGGTAAGAAAAAAAGGTATTTTAAACTTGTTAATAGGTTGATATAATCTAAAAATATGCTCGAATGCCTATTTAATATTTTTGGAGTAATATTATGAAAAATGAAAAATATTTTTTATGATGAATTTGTGTTTTTTTTTTCTTGGAGAAATAACCTCCAAACTCAACCGATCCATCTTTTCCTCCCGTGTCTTCAGTATAATTCAAACATCAATCTTACATTCCTTTCGTTAACCCCAATCCTGAGTGATGTATTGGTACTTCCCTTTCCTTCATTGTAAAAAAAATCCCTGTATTCTAAATTCTAAGCACCCTCTCCTGTCAAATGAAATCTCACTTTCAGCATCACTTTTATTTTCTGACAGATTTTCCTTATATTTTTATTTCACTTATCAAAATATCTCACAAGGATTTATTCACAAACATTTCAATTAGTAACAACGTAAAAAATTTACCTCAAAGTTTTAAAAAACATATATGTGAAAACAAATACAAATATTGTTCTTCTTCTTCTTATTGGTGTAGGCATTGTGGCCTGTTTTTAAGAGGAACTAGCCTCCGGCGATGTCGATTCCCAGCTGTCGATCCATCTCTTTGGTGGTCTGTCTGGAAGTCGTCTACCTTGGGATTACCGTACAGTACGATATGGGTGAGTCTGGATGGTCCCATTCTCCTCACATGCGCATACCATTGTCTCCATAAATATAAATATATTCCAATTCCATAAGATTTTCAAATATTTTGATTCACAAAATCTATGAATTTCAATACGGATCAACAGGTATATTGAGATGGTTTGGGCATGTGAATCAATTGGATGGTGAAGAAATAATAGTAAAACAAATGTTTAGGCGAATATGGTTGGTAAAAGAATCAAATGAAGACCTAGGAAAACATGGCACGAAGAGTATTTTAAAAACTTGAATGTGGTCTGGTCAAGAGTTTGAATAATCAGCGGTTGTGTATGAGGCGAAGATTGTTATAATTTTTTTTTTATTATTTTTTAAATTTATTTACTGAAAAACTAACAGAATATTTGACAAATAAAACATTTTATAATAAAATTAAGAAAAATAACATTCCAATTAGAGGTTTTCACTAAAGTTATCTAAAAATAAACTGACTACAAATATACGTAAAATACGAAGTTCTAAGGGTGCGTATTTCATTAAATTCTTTCACTATATAAAATAGGAAACCTAACATTTAATATGCTTTTTTTACAACTGTTTTAACTTGAGCCTCAAGAGTTTACTTGCTGTCAAGAATAATTCCGAGATCACGGATTTCATTTACTTTAGTCAGCATTTGGCTGTCTAGGCAATAATTATAGTTGATTTTCGAGTTATTTCTTGAGAAGGTAATCATTTTTTAATATTATGTTTTAATTGGTTGCTTGCACTATACATATGTACAAATATGTGCATAAAAGTGTGGCGTTCTATTCTCTCTACTTAGCCCTGTGGAAAAGCGGTCTAATAAATATTAAATTATATAATACTAGTGAATAAACGAGTTAACATCTTGAAGATACGAAAAAAATCTGAAATCGTTTTCAGCGCGTAATGAGTTCTTTTCGCACTTATTTTCGGTCGATTTCGAAAACGTAGGGTAGTATAGTAGTTGACCCATTTTCCATGGTATTTCTCACCCTCACACGTTTCTGGATTCCTGATACGCGGATAGGGGATGTATGGAAGATAGACCCCGAGGTAGTGAATCACCGTTATTTATTAACTCTCGCGTTCTGATATCTCTATGAAATATGTTTTTGTCAGATGATAACCAATCCGAAGCAATAAATATGGCGCGGACCCCAATTAACTTGTTTTAATTGTATTTATTAATCCTATAACTAAAGATAATTATGCCTATGAAATTTATCCATGAAATTAAACATTTTACTAACATTATTTTAAGTTTCAACATTTTGAGTGTGTCCAAATACTTGTTCACAAATCTGGATTTCCAATTAAAGTAGTTATTTTTCATACATATTTTTCAACCATACTACTAACTTTTTTGAAACTTGTGTAAATATAATAGATCAATACAATATATCATATTATTTTTTGACATCTCGTCAAAGATGAAGAAGAATATGGAAGTCTGGGCATTTACGGGGCTGACGACCGTCATAGGCTGGTTTAAGTGATCAATTTACACGGGTGTAACATACATCAATTCTACCCATTATTGACAACCACACTACTCAAATTCTTGGAACTTCTATATATAATAAATGAACTAATTTCGAAACGTTGTTCTTGAATTACTAGAACTTCACTAGAGACATCGATTATTTTTAGTAATTAGATAATTAGATAATTGTTAAAATATTATTATCTCACGGGTTCTAGATACATATATTGCAAAAATAATACAGATTTATTTCAATTTAATGATGTGAGATTATTTGCTTGGTAAAATACAATGATTTGTAAAAAATATCATGCGAGACAGAAAAAAAGATTATTTATAATTTCTATTTGAAGCACTAACTTTGTGATTATCCATTTATCATTAAAATTTAACTCGTGTTTTAAAATAACTATAAATATTTTATTATAACTTAATTACAATGTCTACCGGTTTCGAAGCTAACCGCTTCTTTATCAAGACTGATTAATAAGTTATAATTAAATAAAGTATAATAAGTTATAATAAAATATTTATGGTGATTTTGAAACAATGTTACATTTTAATAAGAAAAGTCTTTTTACTTGCATAAAAATCTAAGAAATACCTAACAACCAAGTTACCATCATGCTGCTTCCTCGCAGGGGTGGGCAAAGAATAGAACGCCATGCTACTCTGTATTTGCCTTTTAAGCATTATTTGCATTTTTTAAATTAATGCATCTCCTCATATATACCCGCCAATTATTTCAACTTCTGACCTGACCAGTTTCAAGTATTTGACATACCTGGTTTAGCCAAGTTTGTGAATCATATACAATTTGATCTGTAGTGCGAATTTTGCAATACATTTTTTTTATACTGACGTATTTTTTTGCAATTAAAATGACAAAAACAACGTATTTATTAACCAAGTCAATAAATTAACTTCATTAAAATATAATGTGTATTGTCAAAGAAAAATATTGATTTCAAATATGCCTTTAACACAAATGTGTTATAATATCAACATGAATAAAATGTATGATCACTTAACAAGCCAATTACAGGTTACAAGCCCTACAAATACCCAGACTTTTATATTTTAAACATTTATTTTATTTCATTTTATACTTTCAAATCTAAAAAAATATCCTTGAACTTTAAGGAAACTTGATATAAAAATTAATATCTTCTTTTATCATGTAATGAAATAATAAACTTAGCAATGGATTAATTCAAACCGTTATTAAATGTGACGGTGTAGCTAAATTAGAATTAAAATTTAATTAAGACTTCAGATAACGCTTCTCTAAATCCAATAATCTCTTACGCCAAATGCCTAGGCGTGTTTTAATTTCCCATAGCTACGTTTGGGGTGTCAAATGGTACGTACTAAATATCTGCTTTGTTCAAAATAATCTACAATCGTCAACCCTAAATACGGTGGACTGTTAAGAACTTCAAAAGCACATCAAATGGCAAATATTGTTTCGTTTATATTGATTGCTTTCTTTTTCTAAATTGAAATAAGAAAATGAAAAAAAAAACTGTGACTGGTGTCAACATGAAATGGTTAATTGTATAACATTCCTAATTGTATTTATTAAACCATATCCGCTACTTATGTGGAGCACATATGTAGAGTCCACGGACTGTCTCCAAGCTTTTCTGTCAGCTACCAGCACCTTTGCATCCTCCCAAGTCAGATCCGCGCCCTAAAGTTCTGAAGAGAACTGCTGACGAATTGTCAGCAGTGGTCATCCTGGGCGGCGCGAACCTGATGCACTGTAAAAGAAGCAAGCTTGATTAAGGATCTCGGGAGGCATGCGGAGTACACGGTCAAGCCGCCTTTTCTTGACGACAGTTGTGACCAAGATTTGCTGCATCCTGCGCATTATCTCTTCACTCCTCACAAAATCATTCCTTAAGGTTAGCAGTTTTTCCAAAAAAGTGTATAAATGATATCATTCCATCATTCATTTAGGAATGCAGGTCGGACTTAGTGTAGTGCATTTCTGAGAATTTCTGTCCGAATGAACACATCTTTGCCTCGTATGAAGTGTATCCCTTAAGGGTACATTACGATCTTGTTAATATGGTGTAATAGGGGTAAAATCTGTATTCATGTGGCTAACTTGAGGAGGAATAACTACATTGTTGGGTAATATATCCAAAATTAAACAAGGTTTATTGGATTGAATTCTACATTTATTGACTGAGTCAGTGTTTGGTAATTGACGAAACGCGTCACGTATTAACATTTGTATACAAAAATAAATGTAGAATTCAATCCAATAAACCTTGTTTAATTTTGGATATATTACCCAACAATTCAATTTGAAATTCTACCAACTGTATGCAGTTACAATAAATAAGGAATAAATACAGTTAAAATACAACATCGGAAAGAATAATTAATGAAAAATGAGGATCCAAGAACATTTTGTATTTTACATACATTATTTTACATACATGATTACTTTTTTTTATAGATGGAAATGCATTTATTATTTACCTTGCTTATTATGTATAAAGTTTTAACATCACTAAGCGAATTTTTATTTCGTCTAGCTAAAAACATTTTTTACTTAAATCTGTGTTGGGAAAACAAAGATTAAGCTAGTGTGGGCGGCAAAACGGGAAATTCTCAACATTTACTCATCGCTGGGAGAAAATCACGTTAACTCCTCAAGAGAAGCTGGACTGTTGATTATCGTCAACCGTTTTTCCGTTCCACAAGAAGAGGATTTGGCATTTTGTGTCCTAGCTTGGTTTATGCTCCCAATATCCTTCACTATTTTCATCACATATGTGTGATAGCTCATCTCGTTAGAGTTCCTTATGAACTAACATGGATTCGATATTGGATAGATCCTCATCCAGGCTTCTGCAATACGCTTTCAGGTATACAAAAAACAAAAATTGTTTAATCATTATAATGACTTAGCTTTTCAAAATATACGTTGATTAAAATAACTGTTTACTTTGTGCTGTTCACATTAAAAAGACTCAAAATAAACGTATGAATTAAAAGCTCTAATAAGCTTGATTGTGCGCTTTCAGGGTTAAAGTTGATTCGTCCCTTTCGGTGTACGCTTCGTTTAATAAAAGGCTTTAAACTAAATCCGGAATAAGCACCAAGTGCTTCAGATAGGTTCCAAATAGCAAATGGTTAATCCGGGCACACTACACAACGTTGAACTGACATTATTTCTTTTTGATCTTCCACGGTTGGCTCATAATCAAAGGGTAGATACTTTGCAGAATTACACAGGTTTTTTTGACATCTCATCGTAGATGAAGAAGAATATAGATATCTGGACATTTACGGGGCTTACTACCGTCATAGGCTGGTTTAAGTGAACACTTCACGCATATGTAACATTCACCAATTCTACCCATGATTGACAACCACACTACTCAAATTCTTGGAACTTCTATGTTTATTGTTTAAATTCGAAACTAAGTACTTGAATCACTAGAATTTCACTAGAGACATCTATGGTATGATGAGAAAATATTTTTTATTGAGCAGAAACACTTTTATTTGAATAATTGAAGCCGCAGGATTGAGACCAGAGAGAGATATTACCCAACAATTCAAAATGGAATTCTACCAGCTGTCTGCAGTAAAAATTAAATTGTGAACAAGTATTTGGACACATTCAAAATGTTATATAAATTACATACACAGGTTGTTTGATTCCGCAAAATACTCCAAGTTGAGCCGACAATATTTTGGTTGACCAGTAGGTAAAAAAGATTTATGAAACCTACCCCTTTGGATAATACCCTCAAAGCACGTCCCCTGACTGGACCGCGATGGTTATACAAATATTATTTTATGCTTGAAACATTTTTGCTTAAAAGGGCTGTAAAAACAAATCTTTGAACCAGCATACTAAGCATTTTTTTCTTGCAGTTAAGTGATTAACGAGATGCATAAAAGATCCGTTGAAATATATTCAGCAAGAATAATAAATAAATCTTGGTATTTACAGATTGAAATACGGGTATTTACAGCAAAGCAATACATTATAAATTACCAATTACATTTAACTTCAAGTCCGGTTTCGAAAATATTTCCAATTTGATTCGTTAATCTTTTTTTTAAATTTTTTTTAACCCTTATCCGCACTTAATGGTGAATAGGGCACTGCATCGTAGCGACGCAGTATTATTTGGATCATTAATTGCATGAAGAAAATGTTATCAGCCCTACGCTTCAGTCCATGGTTATATCAAAAAAGTATGAGAGTGAAAATCCCCCATATTTATTTTGATCCCCCTGGGAATCGAACCCGGGACCCCCAGTACTGTATCCGAGCGTGCTGACTTTTAAATTTATATTCCAAATTATAAAAATGATTATTAAATTAATTTAACACATTGAATATAAGACCGTAGCACTATTTCGTATTTCACGTTAGTCTACTGTTGACAGATTTTATTACAGTTTTTATTTACAGTTTTTACTTTTCACCTGTAGATGAAAACATAGATAAGTTTTCGAAACTAATCATGTGTAATGAAATAAAACTCAATAAGCGGTATTAAACATGTGTTTAATGTTTAATATAAATCAACATGTCATTGATCACAAAAATCAACGTGTCATGTCACATGAATCAATAAATAATTTCCGTATTTATTACATTTAAATTTTGATAAAGTATGTTTTGATAAATTGAGAAATTCATTGAAAACCTAAAACTCTAATTCTGTACATCATAAATCAAACCAATTTCCAACTAAACATATATTTCTCTTTAAAGTTAGAATAAAGTCTGTAAGTCTTCTTGAGGGTATGAATAATAAACGAAGGTGAAGGGGTCGGAAAATAATTTGTGTAAATTCGGAAGAGTGTAGGGGAACGTCGAGAAGAATGATAAATTATTAGTGAAATAGAAAAATGAGAATGTTCGAAATTCACGCATCTTGTGGTCTGAAACTTTGAAAGAAGTTTTCATGCAAAAAAATCGTTTTATGATAATATAATCTCAGTTATTGATATTTATATTGAATATTGATTGTATTTTGATGTACAATCGCATAAAAATTTATTATGGCCACCCTATGAAATTGACAAAATTCAAAAATAATCCTCTTTTTCTTACTATGAAGTAATAAATGATTTAATTTAATTTATATGGAGGTGTTGATTATATTTCGGTCACGTAATAATTGGTACATTTTTTATGCTTTTGGCAACGCTGCCTTTCCTGTAAGCCATTTTGTACGAAACTATCTTTTTACGCCATTTTATCTCAGTAGGGACACATGTAGATTTTACTCAAGAGTTTTTAAAAAATTGCTATTGTTATATTTTAAAAAGTTACAACTTAAATCTATTGTTATATTAATTTTGAACATTTTAATATATCTGATCATCAAAATATTTACATAAAACGTTTGTGCATTGGAAGATTCATTTTACCACCACTATTCTTTCTCGCAAGAGTAGGCAGAGAGATAAGAATGCCACACCAATCTTTCTTTGAAAACAATTTTCGAACCTATTTTGTTTATTAAAAGCATTGCTTACTTTGTGGTACCTATGGTAATATAATATTCCTCATCATTCATCATTTATTTTGTGTACATAACTTTAGAAATCACTTATTCGTGACTACACGTTGCTATTAATAATGGATACAATATTGAATTGATTTAAAACATTGTCAATAGAAAACTTAAAATTAATTTTAAAAAAAATATATATATATTCTCCGATAACCGTAGATAAACATGAGAGATTACATATACTTGAGAAATGATTAAAGAAAACACTTCGTTTTTTACCACTTGAGCTTTATTATAGACTACATGTTTCAGAAGTTAAACTTCCATCATTCAGGTCTGTATAATAACAAAAAAGGCAGCGTTGCCAAAAGAATGATGGAAGTTTAACTTCTGAAACATGTAGTCTATAATAAAACTCAAGTGGTAAAAAACAAATGTTTTCTTTAATCATTGTAACATGTCTTACCACAAAGTTAATGCCGAAACAATAAATAAAATACTTGAGAAATGTAAGAAATCATCCCTTATTTTTTTTAAATTTTAGTTTAGAATTTAACCAGTGACTTTATTTACCACATTTTTAGTATGTGGCCAAATAATAGTTAAAAATCTGGATTATCTCCAAATAGGAGTTATTTTTTAATAGTTTTTACATATGAAAATAACTTCTTTTTGAATATCCAGATTTCTAAATAATTATTTGGATACATTCAAAATACTCCAAACAAATTATTATTGTTTTCACTTCATTGATTGACTAAAATTTATCAGATGCCGCGTACGTTATTACGTTTCCCCACTGAACTCGGTATTCCAGACGCATTAGATCCTTATCCCTTACACTGAAGGGTTCGAGAAGGGATCATTATTTTGTTTGCACTGATCGAAGGGTGGGGGTGGGGAACGGGATTAAGGTATTGATTGCCCGGTTGGAAAGGTATTATATTTCATCAACCGAGTCGTCCCTAAAGGGCGATTACTTAATGCGTAAAAATACTCACCTTAATTTTGAATAAAAATGGTATGAGAGGAGAAATTCCTCAGAAATATAGATTTGAATGGAGCGAATAAAAACGATTTTTCGAAGTTTAAACTTAAGTGGAAAAATCACTTTAAAATATATATATATATTTATGTAATGGAATATATGTTAACAGAAGGGAGTGGTAAAAATAAATATAAATGATTTATTAGTATCAATATTAAATCAATATTCACCAGGATAACACATAATACGTTGCCTTGATGTACGTCGTTCAAGATAACACTGCGTTAATATTATGAAGTGCCTGATGAACGATGTAAAAGGGGTTCCAGAAGAGGAAGATGGTGTTCATTATTTTAATATTAATTTTAACACGAATGGTGTTTAATAATGATATTGAGTATATTAAAACACTGTCATTATATGTTTATTTGAATAGTATAGTGCGTATATTGTATGTTTATATATATATATATATATATATATATATATATATATATATATATATATATATATATATATATATATATATATATATATATATATATATATATATATATATATATATATATATATATATATATATATATATATATATATATATATATATATATATATATATATATATATATATATATATATATATATATATATATATATATATATATATATATATATATATATATATATATATATATATATATATATATATATATATATATATATATATTTATATATATATGTATATATATATGTATATATATATATATATATATATATATATATATATATATATATATATATATATATATATATATATATATATATATATATATATATATATATATATATATATATATATATATATATATATATAAATATATATATATATATATTTATATATGTATATAAATATATATATATATATATATATATACAGTATCTACTCAATGAATTAGGGCCACCCATTATTTTTTTGAATACTCTGAAATCTTTTGGATTATTATATTTATTTTACATAAATACTTTAAGTTTTCTATTGACATCTAATATCATGTATATTACCTTCAATAATATGTAAAATATACCTGGATTATTTAAGCCTTTACAAAATTTCAAACCCTTTTTCTGAGAAAGGTCCCTAATTAGCACAGGTAGACAGATAGTTGAAAGTTCAAAAAATAGTCCTATCTCATTTATTAGTGAAGTTTCTTGAGTTCTGGTTGTTGTTTTGTTCAGAGAGGTTATATAGTTATCGTGTCTTGTGAAAAAAACTTAATTTTTAATTTTAGTTCATAAAGTATAAAAATTTTTTGTAAGCACAAGTGTTTTTTTTGAAAAGGGCAAAATGGGAAAAAGTAAAGACATTTCTGAGGAAAAAAAGTCTAGTGTTATAGTGCTACTGAAATTAGGAATACTATCTAATAGAGAAATTTCAAAAAAAGAAAACGTTTCTCGTCAAACAGTGGACAGAATTTCAAAATCAATAAAAAATCAGTCACCCGCCACCAGCAATCGGCGAAAGAACTGTCGTAGGATTAGAAAAACAACACCGAGGACTGATCGAAAAATCGTTCAAAGTGCCTTAGAAAACCGTAGTGCATCAGCAAAAACGTTAAAAATAAAATTGGAAGAAGAGGGTATAAATATATCGGTATCAACACTGAGGCGACGTCTTTACGAAATAAATCTGAAATGCAGGCGCCCTGTAAAAGTACCAAAATTGACACCACGAATGAAAGCGGATCGATTAAAATGGGCCAGGCTACATCGAAATTACTCGGTAGATGATTGGAAAAAGGTATTTATTTAAATTGAATTTTCAACATATCATTTTAGTAAATAAACTTATATATTTGAATTAAACTTAAATTTTCATTATTTTTCAGGTCATCTTTAGTGATGAGTGCCGGTTAGAAGCCGTGACAGAGAGCCGTCGATTCGTCAGGAGAACACCAATGGAACGTTACAATGAGGCCTGTGTGGTAAAAGTTATCAAACACCCCCCTGCAACAATGATATGGTCATGTATTATTAACAATTTACCTGGGCCGTTGTTTTTCGTGGAAGGAACAATGAACCAAAATTCCTATAAGCAGGTCCTCGAACGAATTTTATTGCCCTTCTACCATACACTCGACCCAACAGAAGGTCCATACACCTTCATGCAGGATGGGGCACCTTGCCACCGGGCTAAATCAATAATAAAATTTTTGTCTAACAAAAATCTGCCTTTGCTCCCCTGGCCTGGAAATTCTCCGGACCTTAATCCTATAGAAAACGTATGGAGCATGTTAAAAAATAAGGTATACTCATTTCCAAATCCGACAGTAGACTGTCTAAAAAAAATATTCAAAAAATTTGGTCAGAAGACGAAGAAATAAAAAAATGATAAAACAGTGCATTTTAAGTATGCCAAAAAGAATTGAGGCAGTTATTTCTGCCAAAGGTGGAAATACTAAATACTATCTATATTTATATGAAAATATATGCATAATTTAAGCGTAATAAAGTGTTCATGTGTAAATAAAATTCAATGTTGTTTTATTCAAGGTTTTCTCTGAGTTTTTCCTGTTTGAATTGAGAAAATGCGCGAAATTCTGCGTGGCCCTAATTCATTGAGTAGATACTGTATATATATATATATATATATATATATATATATATATATATATATATATATATATATATATATATATATATATATATATATATATATATATATATATCTATATATATATATATAAACATATATATAACTCGAAGCCATTAAATTTGGGACCTTCCATTTGAACCAGATATGATGTCCGTTATTAAAAGCTTTAAAAAAATAATATCTAACATAAATCGCTTCATAATCTTGATTAACGACTATGGGTCCTTTATCCGAATAAAGGCATAATCCTGGATAAGGATTTTCATAATATAGCAAATTATATTATTAATATTCATAATAATACCTCGTTTGAGAAAGTAATAAGACTTATTCCAGTTTCTGAAATCCAGAGGGAATAAAAATAATTCTCCAAGCGCCTTTGTATTGGATAAGAATATTTTTCTCACAAAATTTTGAGTGCGTCCAAATTCTCGTTAGCAAATCTGTATTTTCTGAGAATTTATTTCGTATAATTTTCTTGAGATCTCAACAAATGTGAAAAAGAATGTGGATATCTAGGTTTGAACAGGATTTTTTTTAAGATGGCAGTTGCATTTATTATTTATCTTGCTTATCATGTATATAAGTACCAACAAGGTTTATAGATCATTAATTGGATTTTTGTTTCTTCAATTTAGATTAGAAAACGTTTTATTTTATTATATCTTGGGAACAAGAAGGATATTATAGTGTGGGTCATTCAGGAGTTTATCACTATAGATCATAGTTTCTAGGGCTCATGACCTGTCGTAGGCTTGTTAATTGATCACAAATCATCAAATGTTTCAAAAGATTGTTTTTGAATAAAAGCAGAATTAGTCGGTGCCATGCGATCTACGCACTTACATATATGTATATCAGAACGATTTTTTTTTTGCTTTTGACATATTATTTGTCTCTTTCTAATAAATGTGGTACTACTATAACGCGAGAGTGAGACAATTAAACTACTCGACTTTCGTTTGAATGATTTCCGGCCTCATGCTTATCGGATGGCCGCGCATTTAGTCGCTGGCTGATGTTGCGTTAGAACGAACATAGCGACTATGACTCAGTTGGCGGAGATTTGGTACTTGCTGCGATCTGTGTACTACGATTTGCATAAAAAATATGAACTAGGGTCTTTGGGTACCCCCCTTGGATCACAAGTAATTTTGGGGGGATCAATTAGGGGAAAGGTAATTTAAATTGATGTTCCTACCGTTAGATGATTAATCCATTGAAAAAAAAAGTATCCCATATCAATGACCTAAATTCATCAAACGTACACCTCGTAATGAGTAACTTTACGTCTTAACTAGGATTAATCTGATTACCAAGGCTTTGAATCAATTTATCATCACGCTATTAATTAGAGCATTATCAAAGGCATTTCTAGATCTACATAAATTAAAAATGAAGATGGATAGTAATCACTATCCCATGATCAGAATATGCAAATGACACAAAGCTTCGAAACATATTTCCGACGCTGTCGAATCAATTACAGGATTCATTAATTAAAAATTAAAGATATTGTGAATTAAGTTAAAATGAGCTTCGTCACCCTGGCAGAACTTATACAGAACTTCGAAATCAATCGACGTGAATCTATTGAAACTTTTCAGGTCAAAGCAAAATAAACGAATCGGTAAATTCAGACAAAGGAAACTCCAGGATTTCGGAAATTTTCAGTGCCTAAGGTAAATGTACGTGAGCGTAACTTAACTTTCTATACAGCGGATATTACGTTGAATCTAAATTCATGAATAATGGGTCAGATAAGGGTTTCATAGGTAAGCCTCCAGATGAAATGTTGATTTGGGTTAAAAGAAGCTTGTTTATTGCGGAAGCATGTAACGCTTGAAGCAGTTAAGAGAACGAGGAATGTTATGCTAATATGATTATACAAGTTGTATGTGTGCGTGTGTATACGCGATTTTTTTTCAGGACAAAGTTTTAAAAAAATGTGGTAAAACTGGAGGAACCCCGAGGAAAACTTAGCATGACCCAGATTGATCAGTTTTAAAAGCGGTCAGGTAAGGAGTTGGAATAATTGGTAGTTTTGTATGAGGAGAAGAAAAAATCTGTAGGAGTCGAGGATTGTTTGCAAAAGCAGATTGGTGTGGCGTTCTATTCTCTCTCCCACCCCTGCAGGAAAGTGACATGATAGTTAGTTGGTTAGTTTTTTTTGGATTATAATATCATGTTTGTATGTCTGTGTGCATATTTTTTGGCAGAATGAAATTAAACTCAAGGAATTTGTTTAATCTAAAATATGCACCAAAACCGAGGAAAACCGAAAAAAAATTAGCATGATAAAATATTGTAAATAATTTAATGCGGCCAAATCGGCAATTATCATTAGGCGTGGAAGAGGCAAATATTGTTTAGCAAGACATATTGGTGTGGCATTCTATTCTCTCTGTCTAACCCTGCGGTTAAGTGGCATTATGGCATTATGGTTAGTTAGCGAATTTGTTAAAGCTCATGGAATTTGTTAAGCCCAAAAAATATTGAATCCCTTTTTTTTTTCAATATAACCCTTTTGAACCCATAAAATTTCGCTGAGAGCGGCGAATTCGGAAGAAAATCAACAAAAATCCTGATTTTACAAATTATAATGGCCCTTCATATAACCTTGCAAAGTCGAGTTTTTTCGAGGCATTCTATACTTTCCTCTGAATATGAATTCCTAATTAAAAATTACAGCAACTGATTCCACCCCGCCGCTTCTTTTGAAATAATTTGCAACTCAGTGCGAACGAAATAATATGAAAGTAAAGTATAAAAGTGTACAGTTTGGCAGCCATGTTGGATTTCCTCGGAAAGACTTCGTATGAAAAAATTTCCCGGTCGAAGAATGGAAAATTTTATATATCGGATAATAACGCGAGAACCTGACTCATTTGCACATTTCTACACAAATGTGGGTGATATCAGATGAGTGAATTATATGAGAAAATTGATTTTCAACTAAGGAATGAAATTTCAAATAATTTCATTTAAGGAAATAATGCAAGGTTGAGATAAGCGTGATCGATAAAATTAGGAAAGGTGTGTTGAGATGGTTTGGACATGTGGAACGTATGCGTGAGGAAAGAACGGTTAAACAAATTTATGAGGCAAATGTTGTTCGAATAAGAAGCAGAGGAAGACCAGGAAAAAGATGGGATGATCAGGTATGTCAAATATTTGAAACCCGGCGGGTATGTATGAAGAGATGCATACATTTGGAAAAGGCGAATAATTTTTTCAAAGACAGGGTGGTATGGCGTTCTATTTTCTCGTGTTGGTAAGTTAGTTAACTTTTTTGCAATATAAAAACTCAGGATTGATTGTCTTGCCTTCATGTACGATAAGTAGGTTTGCCTGGCGTGTCAGTTTGACCAATACAGTCCCGGTTTTCAGACAAATTCCCGATATCCCGGCCGTTTCACTTTGCGTTCAATTGCGTAAAAATTAAATTAAATTATAGATGACAAAAAAAAATTAAATTAATTGTGAAAGATTATGTTTGTTATCTTAAACTGTGGAAGATTATGTTTGTATTCTTTTAATTTTGACATCTCAACATAGACGAAAAAGAATATTGAAGTCTGGGTATTTATGGGGTTGACGACCGTCATAGGCTAGTTTATGTGATCACTTTTTACACGTGTAACATTCACCAATTCTACCTATGATTGACAATTACACTACTCAATTTTTTTGTAAATATATGATCCAATTCCAAAACATTGTACTTGAATCACTTAGAATTTCCCTAAAGACCTCTATTGGTGAGATGAAGAATTATTATTATTTCAGATTTCCATATTCTTCTTCATCTATGTTGAGAAAATTTACTTTGTCATTTATTTCAATTAATTGTACGCTCTGTTGTTAATTGTACTGTATCCCGGTTGAACAGTTGAGAAATCTAGCAAGCCTAACTATAAGTAACGATTACGATAACACTGTGTCAGTTAGTTGCAGTGCCCTATACATCTTTGGATGAGTATTAAGAAGGATTCCATATTGCAGGTATATGTTGAAAATAAAATGGTTTTCGTTTTGGCTGGAGAGACAAAATTGAATTAATTTTACGAGATTATTATTTTGTTTAGATTGTATTCTTCACGGTACCCGTATAATTTGCTTCCTGTCAACGTTTCAGCCATCTTTTCAGGGAATTATGCAGAGCGCTCTGGTAGGTACTAAAATAATGTTTTCAACTGAAAATTATATTTTCAGGCATCTCGTGTTATGTTAAATGATTCGGAGAATAATTTATAATAACATACATTAATTGAAAGATTTCATTTATTAAAAACGAACTAGTTATAACTATGGATATCAAAGAAGAAATTTTCTTATAAAAAACATTTATCTACAATTTAAAATTAATACATTTTTCATATTTTCAAATAATGAATGACGAATATAACACATTGTTTAAAGTAACTACTCAAACCAACCAATGACACTTTGTGAGCTCTGCAAATGCTCAAACTCTAATATTTTCGACTCAAAAGACTATTTCACCTTTTTTGTTTTTTTTTTATTATTTTATTTTATTTCATTTGTTCGGGAATTGTACAGCTTTAAATAAAAAAAAATAAAGTTAAAAAAAAGTCTCTAACAATAATAAACATAAGATTTCATTTTGAAAAATAGTTACATTAATAATAATAAAGCCAATTAAATAATTCCAGATTTATGTTAAAATTACTATTAAAACATAAAGAGATAAAAAAATTGTTGGACAATCCAATCTAGAAAAGAAAATCTTCAATATACTATTGTTAAGAGTACAACTTCCATACTGCAAGTAATTATTTTTTTATTGAACTTATCGATTATTTTGGGAAAACAGATTGCTCAAAAGATAAAAACTTAAAACCAAAATAATTATCGGATATTAGTGTTTTCAATATCTATATATGTAGAAGCATTTTTTAATTCAAGGTTGAAGGAGAAGAAAGATCATGTTTATTATTTTTACACCTCATCTTCCAGAATTCGGATCCTCCTTTTCTGGAAATCTCGTGGATATGAAAAATGATGCAATATTTTGTATGAAATTTCGTTTTCTAGTCAGATTTCTCCTGTCTGAAAATTCAATTTACCAGCGCTATTGCAAATATCGATTTTGAATCAGGGTAACGGATTTTAATATATATATATATATATATATATATATATATATATATATATATATATATATATATATATATATATATATATATATATATATATATATATATATATATATATATATATATATATATATATATATATATATATATATATATATATATATATATATATATATATATATTTATATATATATAAGTATTTATATATATATATATATATATATATATATATATATATATATATATATATATATATATATATATATATATATATATATATATATATATATATATATATATATATATATATATAAGTATTTATATAAATATATATATATATATATATATATATATATATATATATATATATATATATATATATATATATATATATATATATATATATATATATATATATATATATATATATATATATATATATATATTTATATATATATATAAATATATACATTTATGGTAGTTGCCTTTAATCCTACTTATATGTAGTTTGATAAAACTGTTAAAAAATCATTCAAGCTGTTCCAAACATTGCTGCTTCCAATTTGATCTTGTTTATGATTTTAAAATAATATTTAAAGAAAGAAATCCACATCGAAATATTGTTTAAAATAATTGGAATTTATCTAACATTGTAATCTTATTTGAAAAGAATATATGTAAAAAATGGATTAAAAAAAGTCATACTATACTTCTCAAATGAACTGACTCCGTTTTTTTCTAGAGCAAAAAAAATATACACACTTACATTATTAGAAAATATGTTAAAGTATAAATAAAAATTGGAAAAGAGCTTTTGGTTATTGTACGATATATTTACTTTCTTTTGAAAATATTTTGGCTGTCTTATTTAAAATAAAACCCTTTGTTAATGTTTTGAACTAGAAATTTGCGAAAATACCCCAATAACGAATCGCCAAAACAAGTCGACCTTTATAAATGCTATCGTAGTTCAGACTTATTCCAATACATTATTTTGAAATACCAAATAATTTCTGCCTCCTTCGTCCTTAGAGCTGGTATTTATTACTTTAAGGACCATAATAATAATATCCTTACGTAGGAGGAGGTTTAATTTGTTCAATGGAAAACTTGGAGGTTTTCGAGAACAAGAACAATAAACTCAATTAATTATCTTATTAAAAGTTTAGTTAAATAAAGTTTTTTACATTAAATATTACTAATTATTTCTTTTTATTACTATTAATTTATTATATTATACTACAACGTTGACAGAAGCTCATTTAAAGGCACTTGCTGATAAAATTGTAAAAATAGCTAAAATATACATTTTATAAAATATTTATTCGGTATAAACTTTGTGGCTTTTTCTTTTTAAAGTATAAAGCACTTGTTCACATTATATCATTTACTGAGTTTTATTTAGTGTAAATTTTAAGAAATAGTGGTATTTACTTATTAAAACATTAATTAAAAATGGATAGATTTTACCACAAAGTGACTGCCGAATCAATTAATGGGGTTTCATTTAATTACATACGACATTTTAGTTTTGAAAACTACAGAATTTTTCATCTACAGGTAAATAATAAAACTAATGTCCACTAGCTTTTTTAACATTAACAAAAAATCGTTCGACAATTGTTTCGCCTTGTCAGGGTATTACCAAAGTACTGATTTTAATATTTAAAATACCAAGAAAATTTAATTGTTTCACTACCATTGTAAAATATTTATTAATACAAAAGTGTGATTGCTATTTCTTTCCATGTATTCAGACACGTAAAGCATAACTTTTTTCTTTATTTTCCTTAGTAACGCGTGGCCAAGTACAACAAGAAAATTTTATAAATATGTAATGTTTTCTGTGTAAAACGACCTACCCACTGTTGACAATAAATCAGTTTCGTTCCCGGCTTTCGACGATATTGCGGGATATTAAGTCGGGATTTCGATATATCGGGATATTGAGTACCGAGATTACGTGGACGCTTCGGCATATAACACTTAAAGGGACGCCATTTTGTGCCTATAACATCATCATAATGTATGATGCCCTGTTATATTATAAATATACTTTAGTCGTAAAATTATATGACAATGGTAAAGAATAAATATTTTACCTTGTTTAAAAATTTAATGAATCGTTGAGATATAATGGACCAATCGCATGACGAAAAGCAGAAGTGAAAAATTACTTTGAAGATAAAGAGACATTTTTTTATTATTATTTTTAAATGTTTAATAGTAAAATATTATCTTTATATTATTTCGAGAAATAAAGATACTTTGTGTTTTGATCCACTCACATGAGTGGATCACATCACTCATGTGAGTGGATCAAAACACAAAGTATTTTTATTTCTCGAAATAATATATCAATATGATCCACAAAGTTAATGCTTTCAATATTCAAAACATATAATTTATATACCTAACTAGTGAGTATTAATGTCTAATTTTAAACAAATGCTGAGGTGTAATAAAATATTTTTAAAGAGATCTCAAAAGTTTTAAACACAGTGCAAAACTACAATAGTAAAACTATCATATATTTTCAAACTTACAATAAGAATCCTACAACACTGTGAAACTACAAAAGTGCAACTATCAAATAACTTCAAGCACACCAAAATAAACCTACAACAGTGCAAAACTACAATAGTAAATCTATCAAATAATTTCAAACATACTAAAAGAGTCCTACAATAGTGCAAAACTACAACATTTAATCAATCAAATAATTTCAAACATACTCAAAGTATCCTACAAAAGTGCAAAACTACAACAGTAAATCAATCAAATAGTTTCAAACATACTGAAAGAATCCTAACGAATTTCAATAACGAACTGAATGGTAAACGTTGCACATACATAAAAAGTAATAATTTTATCCAGCTAAGCTTTAAGCTGTGAAATTCTTAGACTTAGACCCTCTTTCCTATCAATAAAACAATAGATTCTTTGTCCTATTCGAGAAACCTATTACATATATGTTTTGTATTGTTATAAATATTTGATCTGTTATCTTTGACGGATACATTTTCTGATACAATTTCTTGTGCTGTCATTTAGCGTAAGATAAAAAAATACAAGAGTTCTTTTCGTTCTTTCAATTCCTGCGTTATTATTTTTCAAGAACGTGTTTTTGGATCAAGTAAAAATATAAATATGTACAGGTGTATCATACGTGTTGCTGCTTAATATGTTCGTTGTCCGTCAGTTTTGCGTCACGTTCTCGCTACGTAGCGCAACGTGATTCATGATATCATCATGGTATAGTCATGGAACGTCATGCCACGTGTCATGAGTAGTATCCGAGCAGAAATGCCTGAAGCCGTATTTATAATTAAGGTGGACTTTTATAATATCAAGGTATTATTCAACTAGAATATCACGTTGTAGGATTGTTTCTCTAAAATTCATGTTTTAGTTGAATTGCTAATGTGCAGAGTTTTTTTTACCCATAATATTGATATTTTAACGTAGATGAAGAAGAATTCAAAAGGCTTAGAATTTACGAGTACAGGGCTTGCGACCATTCATAAGCTGGTTTGAGTGATCACTTTTTTAAGTGATTTATGTTTATCTTTCAATTCATACATTTTCCCACATGCCATTTCTTGGCAGCATCTGAAACACGTTGAAAAATTTACTCGTCTTAAGCATTGGAGTTTTTAACATGCAAGTTCTCGACACCATCTTAAACATTTAAGAATCACATAAAAGACTAAGCATCTACAGGGCTTACAACCTGTCGCAAACTTATTTAAACTACATTTATTGTACATCTCACCATAGTTGAAGAAGACTATGGAAGTCTGGGTTTTTACAGGGCTTATGAATTTTTAGAGGCTAGTTAAGTCATCCCTTTACACACGTCCAGCATTTTCCATTTTACCTATGATATACAAACAAACTCAAAATTTTGAACTCCCAGATATTCGACCAATCTTATGACATGGTACATATGAGTACACAAGAGCTTTGTTGGATTCAGAAAGCTTTTATTTAGTAGAGATCCTTTTAATTAGGTGAATGCAAGATCTGAACCCGGGATTATTTTTTACTTTCAAGAACACATGATTTTAAATTTTTATGCGAAATTGAAAATCATTTAAACTAGCTTATGACAGCTCGTAAGCCCTGTAAATACCCTGACTTTCATATTTATCTTCGTTCATTTTTTTTCCGCCTCCGTAGTGTAATGGTCAGCACGCTCGGCTACCGTTCTGGAGGACCCGGGTTCGATTCCCAGGGGGGGTAAAATAAATAAGAGTGATTTTTTCACTGTAATATTTATTCAATATTACCCTGGACTGGTACCTGAAGCGGAGGGCTGATCACCTTTCCTTCATGTGTAAACGATCCAAATAACACTGCGTTTATATGACGCAGTGCCCTATGCACCATTGGGGTGCGGATAAGGGTTTTAATATTATATTTATAACTTTTATAAATATTATATTTATAAGGGTTTTAATATTATAGTATAAACAATTGGATATTTAATACCAGTATAATTTTTTATGTTCTAATTTTTTAGTTTTGTTATTTCAACAAAAAACCTTATTAGAAAAACGTAATTCCTTGGAAAAATACACACACATACGAGTATAACAGCTTGAACAAATTCTGAATAAAAACACAGTCTCTCTAGCCATTTTCTTCTATATACATGAAATATTTATACACCTTATTATTCTGTTTCTGTTTTACTCTGAAAAGAGAATTTCAGAACGTTTACTTTATATGTTTATCTTAAAATTTGTATTCAGAAACAAACGAGCTCTAAAAAGAAAGATATTGAAGGCTTGATACTTGAGTTAACCCTAGATAACTAAACCATATTTGTAGATACATAGTAACTAAACATTCGTGAGGCGGACTATGCAATTAAAAACGTGAAAATTATCAAAAGTATTTATTAAAAATAGTAACTGATTACATGACACTTAAGTTTGGTTTCATAGGAATGAATGTAGCCTGGCGGGTGCGGGGTGCAGGAAAGTAAGTGCACTTGACTTTTTCGGAGAAGGGCGTCGTTGCGTGGACGAATGTTAAGTTATTTATGATTAATACAATAAACAAGTACCATATATATACAATATAAGGTATATAAAATAATACACATATCAAACAAAATGATTAAGAAAACACTTGTTTTTTTACCACTTGAGTTTATTTTATGATGACTAGATTCGGAAGCTATGTTTCCATCTTCAGGTCTACATGTAAATCTATAAAACAAGTGTTTTCTTTTATAATTTCATCATGTCTTACCACAAATTAAATGCCGCAACAATTAATAAAATATATCAAACTATGTGTACAAAGCAAAACTGGCAGTGAACTAATTCACTTCAAATCGTATTGTATAAACGAAATTTAAAAAAAAAATAATGACGTTTATTGAATAAAATTTGATATTGGAAGGCGAGTGAATGCTGGTATAAGAGTTAATGGTGCATTGAAATCACCTTTAGCAAATAAAAGCCTAACAATGGTAGCTAAACTGGCAGTACACAAAAAAGTTCAAGTACTAACGCTTTTGTATGGCAGTGAAGCATGGCAAAAGATGGATTGAAGTAGACTAAATGCAGTCGAAGTGCAATTTGTCAGACGCATGTGCGCCAAAATGATATATGTGAAATGTATTTAGAGATGGTTTGGACCTTTGAAATGATTGAATAAGGAAAAAAAGACAAAAATGATGGGCCTAATGCAGTTGAAAATAGGAGCAGAGGAAGACTGAAGATAACTTGGCATGATTAAGTTTGTCAAATACGTAAAAGCAGTCAATTACTGAAACATGTTTTTATTATTGACTGTAGGTACCTACTTTTTTTTGCAACAGTTTTTTTTTAAATAAACGAATCATTTTAAATATAAACCTTTCAACAAAATTGTCGATGAGAAAAACGGATATTCAAAAATCCAAAAAAAAAGCTTTTTAACAGTTATTTCAAAATGAACATTGTTATTTTTCGCTACTTACCTTTTACAAAATAAAAGACGTAAATTTCACTTTATCTCTTGTGGCCGTAAATATCTCAAAAATTGACGTCAAGACGCAACATTTAATGAAAAAAAGTTCCACCCCTCTCAGCCTAACTTATATAATATTATATTTTACAACAGGATGTGTCGAAATTATTTTGCAAGGGACGAAATAATAGTTTTAGGGTGGTTTCCGACGGGCGGTGTATTCCCGAGGGTTGTACAGGAAAGGGCTCCGCTGGCGATGTGTTCACGACAAAAGGCTTTTCGAACCAGGGGTAGTCAAGTCGTGTGTGGGATTTATAATACCAATGTGGTTAAAGGGTCCATACGCAGTTATCTCTGATGTAAATCATAAAATTGTATTAAAATCTAAAAATTAAACAATTGTATTAGCATATGCATATGTATTTCTTCTTCTTCTTTTTCATTTTGATGTAGGCCTTGTGGCCTGTTTTTAAGAGGGATTAGACTACTGCAATGTTGGTTCACATTTGCGAATCCATCTCTTTGGTGGACTGTCCGGAAGTCGTCTTCCTTGGGGTTAACCGTGCAATGCGATGTGGGGAGTCTGGATGGCTAAATTCTCCTCACATGTACGTACCACTGTCTTTTTCGTTGTTTTTCCCACCTAAAGACGTCTTAGATCTCGCATATTTCCCTTATCCTGGTGTACCTTATTCTATCTTTTAGCCTATTGCCAGATACTCCTATGAGTCTTCATTTCTGATTTTTTCTACGTTTTTTGGTACTACGGTGTCCGCTCTGCATTCGTTCCTATATCGCTAATTCCTTTCAAGAACGTCATAAATAAATAAAAACTTGATTTTTAGGAGAACGTTTTTAATGTTAAAAAATATAACACATGTATTAAAAATAAACATCAAGCCACTTACTGAACTTTGCAACTGTGCAACAGTTCTTTTTAGGTAAAACCTGGAGGTTTTTTCTCCATTTGAATAATATTTAGTATATTTAAAAAAATAATTAAACAATACCTTTTCTTCAAAATGCAAAAACAACATTTTCTGCCCTGTAGCGGGTAAATATTATGTTTTGAATATTGAAAGCATTAACTTTGTGGATCATCTTGATATATTATTTCGAGAAATTTCTCGAAATAATATAGGTAAATATTATGTTTAAAATATGCCTTTTTCGATGGGATATAGTACATTTACTGGGCATTCCGAAAACATGCACAACTAAAAATGGACAATTTTTGATTTTTGATTGAAAGGAGTCAGCGATATGTCATCATGGGTGCATACAATTATTATATATTTTGATTTTGTTTCCGATCTTCATATCAGGGTTTCATCATTTTGATTTTTTTCCTTTGAGTCTTCATTTTTGTCACTCTTAGTGCGTATTTTGTTACTGCGGTGTCCGCTTTGCATTTAATCCCATATTGTTATGATGTTTTATATATTTTGATATTTGATTTACAAGTTTTATTTATTTTGATTTTGCTGCCGATCTTCATGATGGTTAGCAAAGGTTTTTCCATTTTTAAGTTTTCAGGCATCCTGAGAAGACTGCAACCTTGTTTACTTGCCCCATTACTTTACATCAGGTCCACATCCAGATGTGATGAACTGATGAAGTGCTCCAACCTTATTATGAAACTGGTTGCGGAGCACATATATGAGTTGGACACATGTTATGATTGCCAGCAACCTGATGTTCTAGAATATTATCTCTAGAATATTAGCCATATTTTCTTCAAGATTTTTATTTTTGTTTTAATATTTACTTATGTTTTTTTTTATTATTTGTCTTCTCAAATTGAGTAGTATAAGACAATATTTTTTATAATCTCAACATAGATGGAGAAGAATATGGAATTCTGAGCATTCACATAGCTTACGACCGTCATACGCTGATTTGAATGATTACTTTGTAATATTCACAAATCCTACCCATAATTGACAACCAATCCATAAAAATTCTTGAATCTTATTAATTAAACTCAAAACACAGTCCTTGAATTCAATATACTTAACTAGAGACATGTATGGTAGTAAACAAACTACGACTGCCTTAGTATAGCACCCACTGTTTAGTTAAGCTGAAATAAATATATTTAATTTATGTGAAAATCAAGCACACAGCAAATATGAGCATCTCCACTTCAATCGCAGAGTAGGGTCGCCTTAATTCAAAAACTTCAGATCGGAGTGCAACCACTTATAAACTTAAAACCTTATCGAAAATCCTCGCTTTGTTCTCGCGAAACTCGAGAAATTTGCGCACGATTCTTGTGTTCGAAACTTCAATAACAACGCTTCAAATTAAGTTGGTTGTTAACATTCGGTTATAGCTTTTTTCTCCCCCGTCTCTAAGACCCCGCCCCTATGACACGTCACTTTTAAGGGTCGCGACCCCTAAACTTCAACTTAGTTTTTGCGACAGGTGAACATGTAATTATCTCCGACAGAATTTATTAAAGACGCTTTCGAAAGCGGACTACCTGCAGAAATAACATTTTTTTACATTTTAATTAAACACCCACGTAATTATACTACGACTAGTACTGACTCTCGTCCACCCAACACTGCATTAAATCGATAAAGTGTTTTCATTTATTTAATAGGCAGTAACTTACTGGAAATATATATATATATATATATATATATATATATATATATATATATATATATATATATATATATATATATATATATATATATATATATATATAAATATATATATATATATATATATATATATATATATATATATATATATATATATATATATATTTATATATATATATATATATAAATATATATATATATATATATAATATATATATATATATATATATATATATATATATATATATATATATATATATATATATATATATATATATATATATATATATATTTATATATTTATATATATATGTATATATATATATATATATATATATATATATATATATATATATATATATATATATGTATATATATATATATATATATATATATATATATATATATATATATATATATATATATATATATATATATATATATATATATATATATATATATATATATATATATATATATATATATATATATATATATATATATATATATATATTTATATATATATATATATATATATATATATATATATATATATATATTTATATATATATATATATAAATATATATATATATATATATATATATATATATATATATATATATATATATATATATATATATATATATATATATATATATATATATATATATTTATATATATATATATATATATATATATATATATATATATATATATATATATATATATATATATATATATATATATATATATATATATATATATATATATATATATATATATATATATGTATTTTTTTTAAATTAAGTTTTACTTGGTAAATACCACTATTTCTCAAAACCGTTTGTAACTCAACCTTTACCTTCTCATCTTCCATCATCCGCAAAAATAATTGTGCACAGTAATCGATAAGAAAAAAATATATTTCATTATTTTTATGAATATATTTCGATCATCAAATTTGTTTTCATGATATTTTATTGCTTTTACTTGTTAAAAAAAAGTACCTTAAATACCTTAAAAATAATGGTGAATCTATAAACAACAGGTTTTAAAACAAATCATTACATTTTTAAATAACTTATAATTCTAAAACATACCATTTATGCTTTCTCAAGAGAACTTGAATAAATCTCTTAAATAGATTATTATCATTGAATAAGAGTTTGTAAATAAACACATATTCCAACGGATTCCCATAATTTGTTGGTGAAAACTCCCGGTATTTTAACATCATTCAACATTTTCCAGAGACGTTTGAGACGTCTCTTTAATTAAAATGTGTCTTGATTCTTGATGAAACTTGAGTATTTCAATGCTAACTTAACACATACCTAACAATATATTTAAATTATAAATTAAACATGTTGAAACATTCGCAATCTCTTAGTATACACGGTGTCATAAAATTTTAGCATCATTTGTACCAAGTTTTTTTTTAAATTAATTTCCTAAGGAATTAACATCTAACAAATTTATGATTCAGTTATGTAACATATTTCAGGACAGAGATAGAACTTTGACTAAGTTTCAAAGATAATTTTAGTATCGATTCCTTCATATATAATGGAGAAACCCAGATTTATGAAAAAGTATTTTGACTTACTCTAAATATTAAGTACTAAAAACAAAAATAAATATTCAATAAATGTAAACGTAACTCATGCGTAACTCATCTTTTGGTGGAAAAAACTTTGATTATATGCAATAAAGCTGTACAACCTGCTTCCATTATTCATAATATTAAAAAAAAAATTAACGTAGTATGAAAGAGCTATTTATAAATGGATAATGAAGGTGGATAGATCTGAAATATATTGCATCATTCGGCCATGTCATATTTGATTGCATGTCAAACACACTTTTATTTTATATAGTTTGATAAACAGGTTTTGTAAAATGTGCCCTCGGCACGGGAAAATTCAGTTAGGGCACATTATTATAATTTGTAATGAATATTTATGTATATGTCTGAATACTCGTATAAATAAATACATATTTAATAATTTAATTAATTAACCTTCCAAAAACACTTTCAACATCTGTCTTTATCTGTAGATACATGGAAACAACATTTCTAAATATCAGAGAAGCCTTCAACGGATTTTCATGCTAATAAATCTTTGACTAATTAGACCTTAGAGTTGCGTGCCACCATTTATTAGGCACGTCTCGGATAATTAAAGTCTTACACAAATAATAAAGGATTCCTTAACGCGATATAAATTCAAATGAATACAACTCCAAAGGGTATTAGTTAAAATTTTCAGGTGGATTGATTAATTTGATTTAAATATCCAAACATTTGGCGTTTTTGAGCGAATTTTGTTTTTATGATATAATCGTGGAGAAAACGTAAAAAACATATTTCAAACGAAGGGAATATCGAAGACTGGGTATTCATAACTAACGATCTGCCAATGGATTGTTAAAGAGATCACCTTCTGCAACATCATTACCATTATAATACATCTTCTGATAGGCAGAGAGAATAGCCAGAAACATTACCCTTATAAATTTGTATAAAAAAGCAAAAATATAACAAAACATCTATTTCAAGAGGTCTATCTGCAGGTTAGATCATTAACACCCAATCGATTGAAATTAGGTATAAGTAGTTTAATTAAACACTCTCCTTATCATTCATCGTTCACATTGTGTAAAAAGACTTAAATAAACACTAATTCATGACAACCGGTTTCGGCATAATCATTTCATCACCAGGTCTATAAAATATAATTATTACGGTCTGACATTTGTTAAAAAAAAAAAAATTTATAAGAGAGAAAAAAGACAAAAGATTTTCAGTGGGAAGTGGATTTTATTTATTGGTTTACTTATTTCTAATTTTTCGAGATTATCTCAACAAAAATTTAATAAATAACAAATGATGTTTTTTGAGTAGCGAAAATTATTATGTGATTAATAAAAACATTCGTTTTAAGTTATCACTTTATACACGTGTAACATTTACCATTCTACCCTTTGATTGACAACTACACTGCTCAAATTTCGGAAGTTATATACACGATTACGTTTATTCTTCAATTAACACCTTTAATATGCGAATTCTGACAGCTTTTATGGTTGAATTGAGTAAGAGAAGAAGAGTAAATTTTTGTCCGCCTCCGTAGTGTAATGGTCAGCACGCTCGGCTACCGTTCTGGAGGTCCCGGGTTCGATTCCCAGGGGGGGGGGTCAAATAAATATAAGTAATTTTTTCACTGTAATATTTTTTTCAATATTACCCTGGACTGGTACCTGAAGCGGAGGGCTGATCACCTTTCCTTCATGTGTAAAAACGACCAAGATAACACTGCGTTTATATGAAGCAGTGCCCTATGCACCAGTAGGGTGCGGATAATGGTTTTATTATTATAATTATTATGTGAGTAAGATTTGGTAAAGACCTTCATGAAATTTATGAAGTATTCTTCTCAAATTATTTTACACGCAAGAGATGCTTTAAAAACATGATTTAAAATTAATATTTTTACCCGTTATTTTGGCTTTTATGTCTTGGGTGTGCTCAAATCTCAAAGATTTGGACAGACTAATATTATGTGTAAGGACTTTATAAGGATAAGGAGAAAGCAAACATTTTTTTACTTTAATTTTTTATCAGTCATACTGCGAATAAATAATGCTTTCTGTAAAAACATTTTAGTGTATTACATTAGAAAATATAAACGTAATTTTCACTCTGTTTTTAAAATGGTTTCTTTTTCATACTTTATGATTTGAATATTTTTTCACGTCTCTTTTGAAAGGATAAATAAAACATTATTTATGTCCTTTATCATTTCATGCCAGGACGCGACTGTCATACTTACGCAAAAAGGAAGCAGATAAAATTTTGTTTTTGAATTGTTTGAAAGCATCTTTATTTTAAGCGAAAAAAGGCTGTATTCATATTATAATGTTAACATACACTTGACAGTAAATTTTGGATACAAAATATGAGTGCCTTATATTTGGTAATAATTTTTAAGCACCTTAATTTTAAGCAAAATAAGCTGTTTTCGCATAAAAAAACAGTAAACTTTTAATACAATATATGCATACCTTATATTGGAAAAATATTTTTTTAAAGGAGATTTAGACTAGTTATTCTTAGTTAACATATGGTGTTTACACTTTTTATTAATGAAATGTAAATGTGACACGTATTTCAGTGTTTTAAACATCATCATGAAAATATCACATTAGTGAAAACTTTCTTACACAAATCTTAAATGAACGTATTTAAAATTTCACAATGTAATGTTAAATAACTAATGTTTTACAAGGTATTCAAAATTTACCAACTAACCATCATTCAACATCTCCGTAGAGGTAGGAAAAGAGAATAGAACGCCACTCCAATAGAGATGTTTTTGCAAATAACCTTCACTTCTTCCACATTCATGCGTCTCCTCATACATACCCGCCAATTATTCCGACTCCTGACCTGACTACTTTTAAGTATTTGAAATCTTTGACTTTGCCAATTTTTTCTCGGTCTTTCTCTGCTCCAATTACCTACCACATTCGACTCATAATTTTGTTTCACTATTCTTTCGAAACTAGGAGTGTGGCTTTCTAACCCGCCTGCCTAACCCTGCAGTGAAAGAGCGTTATGATAGCAGTAGTATGAACAAGTAAATAACATTATACTTTCGGTTTTTTTAATTCCATTTATGTTTTTAAAAAGGGTATATCATGTATAACTAGACATCCTCTATTTTCAATATTATAATAAAGGTTTAGGTGTCAAAAGTTTGCGTAATCGGTGGGCACGTATGACAAGATGTATGGATGTGAAGGAAGCGAGGAGTGTATGTCAGGACAGAAAATTGTGGCGTTCCATCTTCTCTGCTTACCCTTGAGGGAAAACGGCATGATGGTAGAAGTAGTAGTAGTATTAATAATATAGGTTGCTGGGATAAGTATTCAACCCTTTCAAAATATTCAAAATAGAGATTCCCGATCCCAAATACCTTATCTATACCATATTGCCTTATCTTTAATAGGAAAAGTGGACGATCAAAAGATTCACAGCTTCCATATATGCAAAATGTTTTGCATATATGGAATTTGTGCCCATGTATTCAACATACGAACATTATCCGTATATAATATGAATAGAAGGAAATATCGAGGAATTCGAGTGTAAGGATAAACGTTATCCTTAAAAGTCCTTTTAAACCCAACGAACTTTACGTTTTGATCCTTTTTCAACTGTGAAAACATTTTCTTAAACAGAAAACTACATTAATGTTTAGCCTGAAGAAATTTGATAAGGAATATTACACTCGTATTTAAAAATATAATAATGTTTTACTTTTCACTTGTATATAAAAATATCTGTTAGTTTTAGAAACCAGTCGTGTGTAATGTAATAATACTCATCAATTGGTATTATATAAGTGTTGATTTAAAATATATAAATATACACATATATATATATATATATATATATATATATATATATATATATATATATATATATATATATATATATATATATATATATATATATAAATATATATATATATATATATATATATATATATATATATATATATATATATATATATATATATATATATATATATATATATATATATATATATATATATATATATATATATATATATATATATATATATATATATATATATATATATATATATATATATATATATATTTATATATAAATATTAATATATATATATATATATATATATATATATATATATATATATATATATATATATATATATTTATATATATATATATATATATAAATATATATATATATATATATATATATATATATATATATATATATATATATATATATATATATATATATATATATATATATATATATATATATATATATATATATATATATATATATATATATATATATATATATATATATATATATATATATATATATATATATATATATATATATTCAATAATTAATATATACAAAACAAAAAACATTTAAGGCGTATACATTAAAAAAAATTATTAAAAAAGCAAGCAAGAAGACTCTTGTTAAATGTGTAGAAGAATCCCACTTTGGAAGACTCCTTCTGTCACATGGAACAGATCAATATCTAATGTGAAACAATCTATGCCGACGCTGTCTTAGGTAACTATATATATATATATATATTTTTTCTGTAATATTTAAAGCATTTACATTATGGGTTGTCATTGTATTTTACGCCAGTAAATGTTTGCATGGAAAACCAGGAAAACATGAGTGAAAATAATAACAACTTTCTGCAACGTATTTTCTCATCCCTTTGAAAGCATTAAACTGAAAGCGAAAACATGTTTAGTCGTGTTTTTAGCAATAACAAACCAAGCTCGGTAATTAATGCACCTGTCTGAATCAACTGCGATGTAAACTTGGTTCATTTTACATTGAACAAAATGGAAACAACACCACGTAATAAAAGTTTGTTTTAAAAATGATACTTAGAACTGGCTCTAAGGATATTAAAAAAAAATCATGCACTAAAAAAACAAGAATTCGTTTTTTTCTGGTTTTACTCTTACCTCAATATTACGTCGTTTCCCGCAGGAGTAAGCAGAGAGCATACCAGTCAGTCTTTGTAAACAATATTCGCATTTTCTACATACATGCATACCCTCCAATTATCTCGACCCGACCACATACATGTAATAACTTGATTGATTAAGACATACTTGATCGTACCGAGTTTTTCTCAGTCTTTCTCTGCTTCGTTTGTCAACAACATTTGCCTAACAATTTTGTTTTACTGTTCTTTTACGTTTTATAATTTTATCAGCAATGCTTCATACCTTCCTTATCCATTTTCATCCAAGCATCCATCATACGTAGTTGACGTACATTCGTCTGAGAGAACGCGCTTTGACTGCAATCATTTATGATTTAAAAATAACTTCTCAATCATTCAAAACTCCCAGCATTTGAGTGTGTCCTTGTCAACATTTTTTTTCCATTCAATATTCATTTATATTGACATGCATATGGTTTGTATACGTGTATAACGTGATCATTTAAACCAGCCCTGTTAATTCCCAGACTTTTCATCTATGTTGAGATGTAAATTAAAAAATCTTATTTTGTTGAAAATGTAATGGTTAAATATAAAATCATTCAACTCATAAATTTAATTTCACCCTTAAGCTCATTGATGCAATATATCACATGAACACAAAATCTCATGTCTGATTTTCAATCCGAATCCTACGCATTGAAACTCCACATGGAAGATATTTCATAAGTTTGTTAAGCTTCGATACTCAAACGAATTTCCGTTTCTTTGAAATGAATTTGTTGGTGAAATTTATGCCTTGGCAACAATATAGAATATTAATGTTGCGAGCATTATTGCGATGAAAAGTTCACAAATAACTTATCTCGGATTAAAGCACTTGAAGGTGCCTACTCAAATGAAAGCAGTAAGAAAATACCGATAAATTAGAACAAAAGTTTAAGAGTACTAAATTTAATTATTTTTATTTTAAATTTTATGAAGCTTTTTATGTTATCCGAGTATGTACATAAAAAAATCCCTGTGACTGGTACAATTAAAAAAAAAAGCATAAAGCAATTTTATCTAAATACTTTCTCACAAATCTGTATTTTCTCCACTTTGAAGTTATTTAATTTTTTGTTGTTTTAAATCTCAACAAAGATGAAGAAAAATATGGGTATTAACAGGATTTTTACAGGACTCTAAGTCTGGGTATTTACAGGGCCACGACTCATGGGTTCAATGGTGAATGTTTCACGTGTGTACACAGTGAACACTTAACCAGCCTATGATAGGTCATAAGCCATGTAAATATACAGACTTCCACATTCTTCTTCATCAATGCTGAAATGTCAAAAAAATATTGAAAATATGTGCTTAGAAATATGATATGTTTTCTTTATTTTTCATTTAACCAGACTTAGCTACAGCCATCCACATTAAAACTGAAATAGACTGTAATTCTCGATTTTTATGTACTATGGAAGATGTATTCGTTCATGAAATAATTAAGTATGAAACATATCAGAATACTTGTTAATCAGTTATCTCAAGGTGCCATTCATTGTATGACGTAAATAGTTATTATATTCCAGGTAAGTTTATGTGAAATGTGAACCCTAGCATTTATCTATTGGGGCATTAAAGTTATTTATTGATTTGGCGTTTAATTTGTAGAACTCCATTTAAATTTATGTATTAATTCTTAAATGAATCACACGTCGTGTGAAACATTCGTTTACAAATGCCGTAACTAGCTTAAACAATTGTCACAATATTTATTTATTTATTTATTTCATAGATACACACATTTTTATTGTTTTTATTATATGTATTACGGCTCTTTAGTCATATCTTGTGTTGAGCCAAAATACTAACATGTAATACAATTTTTTTTTATTATTATTAGATTATATGCATTACATATAAAAGATACAATAACAATTAACAGTATAAAGGTTTTACAATTAAATAATTACACCTGGATGTTGTGCGATGGGGAAGAGAAAGAAGACGTTTCTGGGAAGATCATGTGCGATGAGCGAGCTCGGATCGAGTGGTGAGGGTGGCAGCGGACAGCAGCATAGGCGGGATCAGACCCCCAAGAAGACCACCTAAACGATGGAAGGAAAGCTGGTCTTCCACCTTCCAGGAGCGACCCGGGAATGACAGGACCTAG